>NC_041382.1:337803010-337811946 GCF_002162155.2 Triticum dicoccoides
CAGGGGGCCTCCCGCGGGCTCGCCGGGCCGGCGGCGCGGGGCGGCGTCGCCCGCCACGTGGCACCCCCTGGTAGGCGCGGGCGGCTGCGCGGACAATGTCCGTCGGCGCGACTTTTTGTCCGGCGGCGCGCGAAGACGAATGGAGCTAGGGTTTCGGGGGAGGAGAAGATCCGGATTTCGGGGGTTCTTTAAATAGACATAGAGGGAGCTAGGAGAGTCCAAATGAGGTGCGGTTTTCGGCCACGCGATCGTGATCGAATGCTCTAGGACATGGAGCAGAGTTAGGTGGGTTTTGGGCCAAATTGGAGGGGTGTTGGGCTGCAACACACACGAGGCCTTTTCGGTCCCTCGGTTAACCGTTGGAGTATCAAACGAAGTCCAAATGATACGAAAGTTGACAGGCGGTCTACTGGTAGTAAACCAAGGCCGCTTGGCAAGTCTCGGTCCAATCCAGAAATGTTTAATCCCCACACACGAAAGAAAGCTAGAAATGACCACTGGAGGAGAGCGAAGCGCCGGAATGCGAAACGGACAACGGGGAAAATGCTCGAATGCATGAGACGAACACGTATGCAAATGCAATGCACATGATGACATGATATGAGAATCATGACAAGGACAACAACACACGGAGACAAGGACCCAAACCCGAGGAAATAAATATAACTTAATGCCGGAAACGGCAAGAGTTAGAGTACAAATAGGGAAAGTTACATCCGGGGTGTTACAACACTCCACCACTACGAAAGGATCTCGTCCCGAGATCTAGGACTGAAAGAACGCCGGGTACTCAGAACGGAGGTGATCCTCGCGTTCCCAGGTAGCTTCACAGTCGGAATGGTGTGACCACTTGACTTTGAGAAATTTGATTGACTTGTTGCGAGTCTTGTGTTCAGTCTCTTCAAGAATAGTAACTGGGTGCTCACGATAAGATAGATCTTCTTGGAGCTCAATGTCCTCGAAGTTGACGGTGCGGTCAGGAGTCTTGAAGCACTTTCGAAGCTGAGAGACATGGAACACGTCATGAACATTTGCAAAGTTTGAAGGAAGCTCGAGTTGATAGGCGAGGTCGCCTCTCTTGCTGACAATCTTGAAAGGTCCCACGTATCTAGGGGCAAGCTTCCCTTTGAGACCGAAGCGACGAGTACCTTTCATAGGAGAGACACGGAGGTAAACATGATCTCCGATCTCGAAAGCCAAATCACGGTGCTTACTATCATAGTAGCTCTTCTGGCGGGATTGGGCTGCTTTGAGGTTATCACGAATGACTTTGCACATTTCTTCTGCCTCTGTGATTAAGTCATTACCCAAAAGCTGACGTTCACCGGTTTCAGACCAGTTGAGAGAGGTACGACACTTCCTGCCATACAGAATTTCAAATGGGGCCTTGCCCGAACTTGCTTGAAGACTGTTGTTGTAGGAGAATTCAGCATAAGGAAGACAATCCTCCCACTTCATGCCGAAGGAGATCACACAAGCCCTGAGCATATCTTCAAGAATCTGGTTGACACGCTCGACTTGACCGCTTGTTTGAGGATGGAAAGCTGTGCTGAAGCGGATGTTCGTGCCCATGGCGTTCTAAAAAGAATCCCAAAACTTGGAGGTAAAGATGTTGCCATGGTCTGAAGAGATGACTTGAGGAATACCGTGCAGAGAGACAATACCAGAGGTATAGAGTTCCGCCAATTGAGTTGCAGTGATCGACTCTTTGATAGGCAGAAAATGAGCCACTTTGGTGAGTTTGTCGATGACAACAAATATAGCATCATTGCCACGCTTGGACTTTGGAACCCAGTCACGAAGTCCATTTCAATGTGGTCAAACTTCCATTCTAGAATGGCAAGAGGTTGGAGGAGACCAGCTGGCCTTTGGTGTTCTGCTTTCACTCTTCTGCAGACATCACATTCATTCACGAATTGAGCGATCTCGCGCTTCATTCGAGTCCACCAATAAGCTTGCTTAAGGTCCTGATACATCTTCGTGCTCCCAGGGTGGATGGAGAGGAGAGAATTGTGAGCCTCGTTCATGATCACTTTACAGAGGTCACCTTTGGGCACAACAATACGATCCTCGAAGAAGAGAGTGTCCTTGTCATCAAGGCGGTAGCACTTGTACTTGGACTGACTCTTGGCAATCCCAATCTTCACCTTTTTCACCATAGCATCAAGAAGCTGGGCTTGGCGAATCTGGTCTTCCAAGGTAGGAGAGACTTGAAGGTTGGCGAGGAAACCTTGAGGAACGACTTGCAGATTAAGTTTGCGGAAAGCTTCACAAAGCTCGAGTTGATAAGGCTTGAGAATCAGACTGTTGCTGTAAGCTTTCCTTATCAAAGCATCCGCAATCACATTGGCCTTGCCTGGAGTATACTCAATACTCGGATTATACTCTTGAATCATTTCGACCCATCGAGTTTGCCTGAGGTTGAGATTAGGCTGAGTGAAGATGTACTTGAGACTCTTGTGATCGGTGAAAATCTCCACTTTTCTTCCCAATAGAAGATGTCTCCAAGTCAAAAGAGCATGCACAACTGCCGCCAACTCGAGATCATGAGTGGGGTAGTTCTTCTCATTAGGCTTCAACTGGCGAGATGTATAAGCAACACCTTTCTTCTCTTGCATCAATACTGCGCCAAGACCTTGGAGAGAGGCATCACAAAAGACCTCGTACGACTTGGATTCATCAGGCGGAGTCAGAACTGGAGCAGTGATCAATTTCTCTTTCAAAGTGTTGAAAGCAATATCACACTCCGAAGACCAAACGTACTTGACGTGCTTCTGGAGAAGATTAGAGAGAGGCTTCACGATCTTAGAAAAGTTTTCAACGAATCTTCGGCAATAGCTTGCGAGACCGAGAAAACTGCGGAGTTGCTTCACGTTCTGAGGAGGTTCCCAATTCACAATTGCAGACACCTTCTCAGGATTCACGGAAATGCCCTTGGCAGAGATGATATGACCAAGATAATGAACCTCATCGAGCCAAAACTCACACTTGGAGAACTTGGCGTAGAACTGATGTTCTCTGAGCTTATCAAGAACCAAACGCAAATGCTTGGCATGATCTTCCTTGTTCTTCGAGAAAACCAGAATGTCGTCGAGATAGACCAAACGAAGTCATTGGTGTAGGCGTTGAAGATGAAGTTCATCATGCGAGAGAACGTCGGAGGAGCGTTGGCAAGGCCAAAAGACATGACAGTGTATTCATATGAACCAAAGCTTGTTCTGAATGCTGTCTTGGGAATATCTTCTTCACGAATGCGAATCTGGTGATAACCCATACAGAGATCAAGCTTGGAGAATACTTGGGCACCTTTGAGTTGTTCGAATAGCTCATTGATGTTGGGAAGTGGGTATTTGTTCTTGATGGTCTTCTTGTTCACTGGACGGTAATCAACACAAAGTCGGTCCGTTCCATCCTTCTTCTTCACAAAAAGAACACCACAACCCCACGGAGAAGAACTAGGCCGGATGAGACCCATTTTCTCTTGCATATCGAGTTGCTTCTTCAGCTCTTTCAACTCTTCAGGTCCGAGCTTGTAAGGACATTTGCACACAGGTTCCGTACCAGGCTCAAGATCAATAACGAATTCAACTGGCCGGTGCGGAGGCATTCCTGGAAGCTCTTCTGGAAAGACGTCTTGATATTCGCAAACGACTGGAATTTGAGAGATGGCATCCAATTCACCCTTCTCATTGAGAGAAAATAGACGGATAGTATCATCACGAGCGGCAAAGACAATTACATTCTCAGACGAATGAGTCTATTGAATCTGCCTGGTTGCACAATCAAGCTGAGCCTTGTGCTTCGAAAGCCAATCCATTCCGAGAATAAGATCAATATCCGAGTTACCAAGAACCACCGGAGAAGAGAGAAACTTGTAATCACCCAATGTGATAGAGATATCAGGAGCAACCAAACTAGAAGTCAAAAGCTTGCCGGGAGAAACAACTTGCATGACTTTGTGCATAATCTCGGTATCAACATTGTGCTTCGATGCAAAAGGGCATGACAAAAAGGAATGCGATGCACCACTGTCAAAAAGAACTTTTGCAGGAACATCGTTAACAGGAAGGTTACCCATTATCACATCTGACGAGTCCTCTACCTGAGCTGCATTCATCAAATTGACCTTGGCATGCTTGGGTTTATGCTTGACCATAGCTGTACTTGCTGATCTGACAGGAGGAGGAGGAAAACGCCTCTAGTTGAAACACTTGTTGGCATAGTGACCCTTCTGTTGGCACTTGTTGCACGTGACCTCTGAAAGCGGACGATGATACGGAGCACTCGATCTTGGAGCTTGAGACGAAGTCTTGTTCTGAAAGCCAGGGTTGGGTGGGTGGGAAGAACCACTGCCACCTTTGCTCTTCTGCTGATATGGCTGACGGAACGGAGGAGGAGGAAGCCAAAACTTCTGCTGCTTGGACACTTGAGTAGAGGAAGAAGGAGTAACATCTCTGACTCGCTTCTTGGAAGCATCACATCTCAACTGAGCAGCCTCTTGCTTCAGTGCCATGTTGTAGAACTCATCGTATCTCAAGGGTTCGAAGAGAACAAGAGCTAGCTGAATTTCTTCTCTGAGACCACCCCTGAACTGATATGTCATGCTCTTCTCATCAGGGACGTCCTGCTTGGCAAAGCGGGCGAGCTTCTGGAACAACTTGTTGTAGTCATAGACAGACAAAGAGCCTTGCTTTAGATTGCGGAATTCCTCACGCTTGCTTTCAACCACGCTCTGCGGAATATGATGAGCTCGGAAATCTCGACGGAAATCGTCCCAAGTGATAACACGTCCACCTCTGGAGTCCTTGTACTGCTGGAACCATTCTGCAGCTTGATCTTTGAGTTGGAAGGAAGCGAACTTAACAAAGTCCTCAGGCCTGACATTACTGCACTCGAAATGCTTGCACAGATCCACAAGCCAATCGTCAGCATCGGTTGCCTCAACACAATTGCTGAAAGTCTTTGACCCGTTAGCAAGGAACTGGTTCAGTGTAGCAAAGTGACTCTGATTGCTTCCTTGATTCCCTTGACTGCCTTGATTGCGCTCTTGGAGAATTTGCATGATCAGCTGTGTGTTTGCATTGGTTGCGGCCATCACAGCTTGCCATGCCTCCGGAGGAGGTGGAGGTGGTGGCGGATCAGGATTTGGAGTTGTGTGCGTTGGAGGAGCCATCCTGAAGAGGGTGACCACCATTAGCACATTGATAGATAAAATATTGAAGCTGAATCCAACGGAATGAAAATAGCAACATATAGTCTTCACATCCGAACAAAATGAACGAATACATTCCTCTTGAAATGGTCACATATCCACAGATTGAGAAGCCACGCAGAATTAAGGTAGAGAAATAAATCAACAAGGTACGGATCAAGAACGAATAATAATAGGTAAGAAATCCCAATCTCAAACCAATATCCGTGGAAGAAGAACTAGAGCTACTAGAATTCCCACCTATGAAACTCCCGAACCTTTCCGGTAATGCAATCAGGTGTTGGGGATACAGGGGAAGCATAATATCTCACCCAAACTAGCAAATCCTACATCCAGCTGTATCCATCCTTCAACGCATAACCAAGAAACCTTCGGAAACCATCTACCTCAACCTTCGAAAAGCATCCGTTATACAAGTTATGGCGATACTCCCGAACTCCCGCCCCAGTACTAGGTGGCGTCGAGGTTATCTCACCAACGAACTGCATAAAAGAGATTTTCGATGTCGGCGTACTAGACTCAGGTATTCCAGAACTGCAACGATAAAATTATGATGACAACACCTCAGAGCTCAACTCCCCGGGACACTTCCACTAAACCCCTGACAGGAGGCACCAAGACAATGTTCTCATCATAAAACCATCGGAACGATTCCAAGATACCCGCGTGATCCTAAATTTTTTTAGTGAAATTTGAGAAGAGAAGAGTCAAAACTCTACGTCAGGATGCCTTACCAGAGCGATGAGGAGACTGGGAAGTAAAAAATAATTCCTAATCTCTCCGATATATAATTCCTAAATGACTCAAAACCTTTTTCTAGACACAACTCGGCCGCTAAAAACGATCAAGCAATGGGGCTCCTAAGCTCGGGGAAGGCTCTGATTACCAACTTGTAACACCCTCGATGCGACTATAGCTCCCACGTGTCAAGGCACGACTTAGAGACATAATCACATTGAAGGCATATGTCGCAAGTTAGGCAATCTTCACAACATCCCATGTAATGTAATAATAAAAAGGGAGATAACATAGTTGGCTTACACTCGCCACGTCAATGAAGTGCATAAATAACATTACATCAACCAAACACTCATGGCCCGACTACGGCGCCAAAATAAAGAGAACCCAACATGCGACAATGGTCCCAATCACCCCAACTGGGCACCACTACTGATCATCGGGAAAGGAAACATAGTATCATTGAGAGTCTTCGTCGAACTCCCACTTGAGCTCATACGCGTCTCCTGGAGTGGAATCATCAGGCCCTGCATCTGCTGTAATAGTAATCTGTGAGCCATGGGGACTCAGCAATCTCGCACCCTCACGATCAAGACTATTTAAGCTTATAGGTAAGGCAAGGTAAAATATGAGTGGAGCTACAGCAAGCGACTAGCAAGTATGGTGGCTAACTTATTCGCAAAAGAGAGCGAGAAGAGGAGGCAAAGCACGAGCGAGAAGGTAGAGAACAACCTGCGCAAACATTACTCCAACACCGTGTCCACTTCCCGGACTCCGCCGAGAAGAGGCCATCACGGTAACACACTCAGTTGATTCATTTTAATTAAATTAAGGTTTAAGTTATCTACAACCGGACATTAACAAATTCCCATCTGCCCGTAACCGCGGGCACGGCTTCCGGAAGTTCAATCCCTGCAGGGGAGTCCCAACTTAGCCCATGACAAGCTCTCACGGTCAACGAAGGAATAGACCTCCTCCCAAGACGTTCCGATCAGACTCGGTATCTTGGTTACTCAAGACAATTCGACAGGTTAAAACAAGACCAGCAACACCGCCCGAATGTGCCGACAAATCCCGATAGGAGCTGCACATATCTCTTTCTCAGGGCACACTCAGATGAGACATCCTACGAGTAAACCAACCCTCAAGTTGCCCCGAGGTGGCCCCGCAGTCTACTCGGTCAGACCAACACTCAGAGGAGCACTGGCCCAGGGGGGGGGGGGTTAAAATAAGATGACCCGCGAGCTCCGGAAACCCGAGGGAAAAAGAGGCTAGGTGGCAAATGGTAAGACCATGGTTGGGCATTGCTGGAAAAGCTTTAATCAAGGCGAAATATCAAGGGGTTCCCATTATAACCCAACCGCGTAAGGAACGCAAAAATCCGGGAACATAACACCGATATGACGGAAACTAGGGCGGCAAGAGTGGAACAAAACACTAGGCGAGAGGCCGAGCCTTCCACCCTTTACCTGGCCTTAACTTGGAAATCCAAGTGTGCCACTGGAAAGATGAGATGAAATCGCTTGGAAACGATATAAAGAACGCCGGAATCGGAGTTACGGTTTGGAAATGGCAAGCGATTCAAATATGACACCGGTCTGCGATTTACAGCAAGTAGGCATTTAAATGCAACGAAATGAACATGCTACAGCCACCAAACATGACAAAAAATTACATGGCAGGGAAGCATTCAAGATTCTTAACAAAAGTCTAGCACTGAGCTACGGCCAAATCATCCATTAACAGGTTCAAACAAGCATGGCAAAAACGCAAATGGCAAACAGATCTCAGACAGTGAAATTAACACTTGTCTGGAATTACAGATCATATAGCCCTCTTCGGAGCAACAAAACAACATGCTACAGGACCTGAACTTGACAAAGAAAGACATGGCATGGAGCTACTCAACAAGCTTACCAAAAGTCCCTTAGTGACCTTGAGCCAAAAGGGATCTCAAAATATACTTACAAGCACACGAACATAGCAAAAACATAATCAGTTTTCAGACTTAGTGAAAACTGGGACATGCTGAAACAGAACTCACGAAGACATGTTTACGAGCTCGATGCACTCACCACGGTGCAAGTCATGGCAAGACAAGCATACATACCTTAAGAAGGCACAAAATGCAAGCTAGAAATGGCAAGAACAATGGTATAGCATGCACGGATCAACTACAATAACATCGGCAAAATCGCAATCAAGTTGACGATCCGCCCAGATTCACAACGAAGCAAAAGTAGAGCTCGATTGACTCAAGCTAGGGTGCTCCATAATTGCAAACAAAGACATGGATGGATAGAGTGCTACAAGATTAACAAAACATCCTTACTGATCATCCTCAAAAGAGGCACGGATCACTAGGAAACAACATGAACATATGGCATCGTGAGATAAACAGCTCCAGGACTTAGTAATTTACTAAGTCCCTAAAAACAGAATTAGCAAGTGCACCACTTTGCAAGCTTGCACAAGTCACCACACACATCCTAAAAATACATTGGTTGCACCTCTGGAAAGATGACAAAACCCTTAACAAAACATATGAAGAACTCACGGGCATATCATGCACACATTAATCATGGCAAAAATGACAAAAGTGCTAAACGGAGTAACAGATCTGACAATTAACTCAAGTAGCCCTCTTCTAACAGCATTTCGGGCATCAAGATGAGCTCAAATGAAAATGATGCAATGGAATGAAATGATTTACTCTCCGAGATGAACATTTTGATATGCTATATGCATGAATCGGAGCTACGGATGCAAAGTTACGGAGTCTCGAACATGGGCATATGAACTATAAATATCCGAGACAGTGAAAAAAAACTACCCCGGATTAGGGTTTACTGTAGCAACACCGATCCAGATCTGGATCGCATTGTTCACCGGCGCGCGGAAGCCGAGGACGGCGGGGACGAAGATGGCGGCCGGCGGATGCGAGGTCGCCGGCGGCCGGGGCGGCGGCGCAGGGGCCCGCGGCGCT
>NC_041382.1:337812050-337829417 GCF_002162155.2 Triticum dicoccoides
GGGGGAGGCGCGGCCTGGCGGCGGAGGAAGCGGGCTCGGGGGGCCTCCCGCGGGCTCGCCGGGCTGGCGGCGCGGGGCGGCGGGGCCTGCCACGTGGCGCCCCCTGGTAGGCATGGGTGGCTGCATGGACAATGTCCGTCGGCGCGACTTTTTGTCCGGCGGCGCGCGAAGACGAATGGAGCTAGGGTTTCGGGGGAGGAGAAGATCCGGATTTCGGGGGTTCTTTAAATAGACATAGAGGGAGCTAGGAGAGTCCAAATGAGGTGCGGTTTTCGGCCACGTGATCGTGATCGAACGCTCTAGGACATGGAGCAGAGTTAGGTGGGTTTTGGGCCAAATTGGAGGGGTGTTGGGCTACAACACAAACGAGGACTTTTCGGTCCCTCGGTTAACCGCTGGAGTATCAAACGAAGTCCAAATGATACGAAACTTGACAGGTGGTCTACCGGTAGTAAACCAAGGACGCTTGGCAAGTCTCGGTCCAATCCGGAAATATTTAATCCCCACACATGAAAGAAAGCTAGAAATGACCACCGGAGGAGAGTGAAGCGCCGGAATGCGAAACGGACAACGGGGAAAATGCTCGAATGCATGAGACGAACACGTATGCAAATGCAATGCACATGATGACATGATATGAGATGCATGACAAGGACAACAACACACGGAGACAAAGACCCGAACCCGAGGAAATAAATATAACTTAACGCCGGAAACAACAAGAGTTAGATTACAAATAGGGAAAGTTACATCCGGGGTGTTACACAAACGCAATGTAGACATGGAGTTTTTGGTGTGGTTCCGTTAGGTGGTGCTATCGTACATCCACGCTGCTGGAGACTTCAACCCATGAAGGGTAACAGTTGCGCGAGTCCATGGAGGGATTCCACCCACGAAGGGTCCACGAAGAAGCAACCTTGTCTATCCCACCATGGCCATCGCCCACAAAGGACTTGCCTCACTAGGGTAGATCTTCACAAAGTAGGTGATCTCCTTGCCCGTACAAACTCCTTGGTTCAACTCCACAATCTTGACGGAGGCTCCCAAGTGACACCTAACCAATCTAGGAGACACCACTCTCCAAGAGGTAACAAATGGTGTGTTGATGATGAACTCCTTGCTCTTGTGCTTCAAATGATAGTCTCCCCAACACTCAACTCTCTCTCATAGGATAGGATTTGGTGGAAAGATGATTTGAGTGGAAAGCAACTTGGGGAAGGCTAGAGATCAAGATTTATGTGGTTGGAATGGAATATCTTGACCTCAACACAAGTGTAGGTGGTTGTGGGTGTCAAAACCGGCGGATCTCGGGTAGGGGGTCCCGAACTGTGCATCTAAGGCAGATGGTAACAGGAGGCAGGGGACACGATGTTTTCCCCAGGTTCAGGCCCTCTTGATGGAGGTAAAACCCTACGTCCTGCTTGATTAATATTGATGATATGGGTAGTACAAGAGTAGATCTACCACGAGATCAGAGAGGCTAAACCCTAGAAGCTAGCCTATGGTATGATTGTATGTCATTATGTCCTACGGACTAAAACCCTCCGGTTTATATAGACACTGGAGGGGGCTAGGGTTACACAAGGTCGGTTACAAAGGATGAGATATCCATATCCGTACTGCCTAGCTTGCCTTCCACGCCAAGTAGAGTCCCATCCGGACACGAGACGAAGTCTTCAATCTTGTATCTTCATAGTCCAACAGTCCGGCCAAAGGATATAATCCGGCTGTCCGAAGACCCCTAATCCCGGACTCCCTCAGTAGCCCCTGAACCAGGCTTCAATGACGATGAGTCCGGCGCGTAGTGTTGTCTTCAGCATTGCAAGGCGGGTTCCTCCTCCGAACATATCAAAGAAGAGTTTGAATACTAGGATAGTGTCCGACCCTGCAAAATAAATTCCACATACCACCGTAGAGAGAGTAATATTTCCACAAATCTTAATCTGCTGACACGCTCTGGCAACATGACGTTAGGCCATGGCTCGGTGATTATTTGAACCATTTTTCTTCAACCAGCTCCACACATAACGCGAGGCGGTTTCTTGACACGTCTTGTCAAAGCAGAGACCGTGTTCCCCTAATTACGGGATTCTCATCAATACGTTCGTGGGTAACCCAACCATGCGTAGGACTCCTAGATTTTAGGCAAGTCCCAAACGGCCACTAGGAGGACGCTTGATATTCACCCTCTTTATAAAGGGACAATGCTTTTACTTTTTTCCCTCCCGTGCTCAATCGAATCCTTCTCCCGCCTCGAGTTCTAACACCCAAAGCCCAGGTCAGGTGCTCCAAACCTTCAATCATGTCCGGATCTAGCCTTCAAGGCCAGTGGATGCCCTCCTCCATTACGGAAGAGGATATCAAGAAGTTGAGGGAGGCCAGATACCTGACTGCCAAGGTTTCGCATCGCCTGCCTGCCCGAGGGCAGGTCATCCCTACTCCCGAACCCAACGAGAATGTTGTGTTCATCTCCCACTTCCTCCGAGGCCTAGACCTCACCCTGGATCCCTTTGTTAGGGGTTTGTTGTTCTATTACGGGCTAGATTTCCATGATCTAGCCCCGGACTCCTTTATCCACATCTCGGCATTTATTGTCGTATGTGAGGCCTTCCTCTGCACTACCCCTCACTTTGGCCTATGGCTCAAGACCTTTGACGTGAAGCCAAAGATGGTCGAGGGGCATCACGTAGCGTGCGGAGGCGCATTAATAAGTAAAATCGCTGGAGCTCCATGGCCAAAGGATTCCTTTCCAGAGGTGTCCGGATTATGGCAGCGGGAGTGGTTTTACATCACAGCTCCCAGAAGTGCCAAGTGGGTGGCCGCCCATGCTTTCCGCTTGGGCCCTCCACCACAATTGATGTCATGGATTAGCAGAGGGCTGAGCTGGGGTCCAGCCAAGGACGTGCCTATACTGCAAAGCTGCATTCAAGATCTCTTCGACGGAGATTTTAGTCTGGTTACGGTGGTGCAAGTCATGCTGGTTCGTCGAGTCCAGCCTTGCAAACGCCGGCCCCTCTGCATGTGGGAGTTCAACCCAGAAGGGCCATGCACTATTCAGAATTTCCTCGGCCTGACGCACAAGGAGATGTATAAATCAATCTTCGGACCCCAAATAGAGTGTCCGAATACTACCGAGGACGTGGGCCTGAGCAGCAACCGTACCCCCGACCAAGTAAGTAATCCTCTAGCCGAACACACCATCTTTTATTTACCATGACGTCATTCTGAGAAATCACTTTTTGACCAGGACTGGCTAACAAAGGCGAAGATGATTCGGTGTTCGGCCCCCCTTCCTGAGGGTTTGGAGAATCCGATACTGGAAAAGATGCTCGAGCTAGCACCTTGCCCGGAGCCCTCAAAGGAAGATAAAGGGGGGAATAATGAGGTAGAAAGCGGGCCCCCATCGCTACCAATTCCAACCGAGGGAATGAGCGCCTCCGTGAAGGAGGATAACCAAGGGGAAGAATCTGACCTTCTCTCGCTTCAAGGAAGGAAGAGGACTGCCTCTGAAGATCCGAAAACCAAGGCTTCCAAACGGGAGAAGAAGTCTCCACCAGAGGGTCCTGCCTCGGTGGGTGCTTTTGCCGCACAAAGTCCACGCGGGGATCAGCCCTCTAACGAGGCGTAAGTGATCAAAAAATACTTAATAGTACAAATATTCTACGTTATTTCCGAGGAAAATAACCGAAGTGTTTATCTCGCAGTTTGGATCTTAGCCCTTCTCAACGGAGCTCGTCTTCAGGGGACCTTCTTCCGGAGATGATGGAGAGCGAAACGCCTCCCCCGGACTCCCCCGCTCAAGAAGCGGGCGACCTTGAAGTGTCGTCACAGAGGGCCTCTCCGGATCCGGTGAGGCCAGAAGATAATCCTATAGTCACCCGAAGTCCCCAGCATCCGACTCTTGAAGAGAGCAAACAAAACAGTCCGGCACCGTCTGGTATGCGGTCGGACGCACTGAGGGATCTGCTAAGGCGGGCGACCATCTCGGAAGAACACCGTGCATTGATGGGTACGGTGATGGAAAGGATTTCATCCGCCGAAAGCGGGTTGCATGACGCCTTTATGAGTCTACTGACGGGCTTTGTGGTACGTAAAATGATGTACATTTGTGATGGTACCGCACATTTTTAGGTGTGCCCTGTGTAGATAGTAGCCCCTGAGACTCTGGTTGTCGCCGAGAACGGCGGCGAACAGAGGATCGTAGTCCCAGGTAATAACCATACAGCTTTATGTGCAGGTGATGGAAGCTCCGGTGGCTGGCCGGACTAATGAGTTTGCCGAACTAAAGCGGCAAGTGGATGCGGCAGATACCGACATCGAGCTTGTTAACAAGCGGCTTGACGAGGCACAGGGTAAGTAATGTTTTTCCGGTCAATGTCACATAGTAAGAGCAGCGTGATACCAGTTTCTTTAATATGTTGTGACTGCATATGGAGCTGCCGCCGTAGAGACCCTTCAGGCGGAACTTGCCCGAGCCAACGAACAAACAAGGATTAGTAATGTGGCCGCTTTAAAGGCGGCCGAAGAGTTAAGAGCTGAGAAGGCCGTGCATTGCGAGAGCAAAGAAAAGATGGCCAAGATGGCTGTAAAGGTAAAAGACACTGCCGACCGTTGCCGGTTCCTTGAAGAAGAAAACCGAGCGAAGGCGACGGACCTTGAAAAGGCCACGATGGCGGCCAAAGACACCCGCTCTGCCATGAGGGCAAAGAAGGAAGAGCTGCGTGACGCTGGTGATATTGTGGCTGGGAAGCCCTTTTTGCTGCGAAGGAAGTTCGGAGATCCACGGTATGCCCCTCTGGATTGGCTGTGGAGTTCGGCAGACGCATATCTGGATTTGACGGCGAGTGCTGTCGATGCGGCCGAATACTTCCGAGATCAAACAGATCGTGAAGTGGACAAGCTATTCTGGTCGCAGTTTAACGTTCTAGAGCATCCTCTTCCACTAACTGATCAACTTGCCGAATGGGCCAAACTCAATAGATTGTCCGGACTCGCCACGAGGTCCGTCATAGATCATCTGTGGCCGGAAAAGCCGAAGCCGAACAACTATTTCAGCTTAGTGCAGCAGTTCCTTGGTGCGGTGCCACGCATCAATGCGATGAAGAGGTCGGTGTGCATAGAAGGCTCGCGGATGGCCCTTGCCCGTGTCAAAGCATACTGGGCGGAGATGGATGCTACCACTGTTGCGGCGCAGGGTTCGGCCATAGGCCGAGTGGCTGCCGAGCACTATTTTGAAGAAGTTCTTGAGGGTGCTCGTTTGATAGAGGCCCAATGCTCGAAGAATATTATGTTTGAGTGACATGTATTCCCATTGTAAAAACAATGTTTATCGAATTTATTAAGTCTGTATTTATACTTTTGCCTGAAAGTAATATGATGCCTCCTGTGCGGCCATTTATGTATATATGTATATAACCTGAAATATTGCAGTCGTCGGCTTCAGCCCCCACACATATAATGCGGGGGTGTTCGCAGAAGACGCGTGTTCACACTTAATCCAAAGTCTTGGTCCTAATAAGGAGGTGATAGCGCAGCGAACGAGGCAACCGGACTATAATGCTTTAACACTTTCACTTAGCCATAGGAGTTTGACGGTGGTGCTACTATATAGCCCCTGGTGGCTCCGCACTCTCCCGAATTCGAGGTGCGTACATGCCTGGCCGGGAAACGACCCTTCGTTAAGGCGGAGGAATTCTAACATTCTGATGGGTCATCGAGTGGTTGACCAGTCTCACGCTATATCATGACAATCAATTTTCGGTTTTCTCTACTGAGGTGCTCGTCCGGATGAACCGGGGCACAATCGCAGTAGTTCTCCTGGTGCTGCCTTAGCTGATAGAGCGGAACGTAAGGCAGCAAAACACACGAGCCGGGCAAACCCAACATTTGACCAAAGACAGGATTCGGAGCTGATGCATATAAGGCCAAACTCGCGACGCCGAACACTCCCTAAGGTATTCGGTCTTTTATGGTATAAACCGGGCCTAAACTTTGCCCTTTGTAAGAAGCCCCTGGTGTCCAGGTACGTGCATTATTCTGACGTGGCCACATGCCAAGACGTCAGCATCCTTCTCAATAGTACTGAGAATCCGAGGGATGTGTATCAACAAGAGACAGTAAGAAAGGTTTACGCAGGGTCTTAATCTAAAAAGAATCCTTGGAACGGGTCCCTGCTGCACGTGTGCGCCTGTGTCTCCGTTGTGCCATATCCTGGACGGGTGTAGCACGATGGTCATCTGTAAAAGAGAGGAACTTAGGTGAAAAGTTGTCGTGCAAAAAGGTAGGTTATATTAAAGAAACCATGTACAATTCAAGATGAGTAAAAATTGCCACTTGTCTGCGCGCGTTGAGCCCCTTGTATTTGTAATAGGGGTGTGGCCATCAAACCTATATGAATTACATATAGCTGCGTCGGACTCGTTCAACCGTGTCCGTAGTCTTGACGACCTATCGAATGCTTTAGTTGGTGAGGCCGTTTTAGTGTGCGGCTGCCAAGGCAGCCGCACTTTCTTCGGCGCGCAGGGATCACTCAATATTTCCATTTACTGTAATGATGCCACGTGGACCGGGCATCTTAAGTGTGAGGGAAGCGTAATGTGTTATTGCATTAAAGCAAGCGAAAGCTTCACGTCCAAGTAGTGCTTGATAGCTACTTTGGAACGGAGCAATGTGGAAGGTTAAATTTTCGCTACGAAAGTTATCGGGGAAGCCGAATATAACCTCTAGTAGCAGGGAGCCCGTGCAATGAGCCCCTGGGCCTGGCGTTACTCCTTTAAAGGTAGTATTGCTGTGGAAAATTTTCGTTGGGTCTATCCCCATTTTGCGGATTGTATCCTGATATGTCAGGTTTAGACTGTTGCCACCGTCCATCAGGACCCGTGTGAAGTGGTACCCGTCAATTATTGGATCTAATACCAAGGCAGCCCATCCTGCACGCCGGATACTTGCTGAGTAATCCCGATGGTTGAAAGTGATCGGTTGGGATGGCCAGTGGCAGGACTCCACGGTGATAGGCCCTTGGGCATATTTCTCTGGGAGTGCCGCTTTGTTTCTCCCCTTGATCACGTGTAACACGTGTACTGTTTTGACTTCTGTTGGAAATTTCTTTTGTTCCCCAGTGTCTTGCTTGAGAGGCTCATCCTCGTCTTTGCTTGGTGTATCCTCCCCCTTGTGTACGGCGTTGAGCTTACGGACTGCTTGAAGACCCAACATTCTCTGTGGGTATTATTTGCAGGTTTATCGGGGGTGCTATGGATCTGACACATTTGGTCCAGAATTTTGTTTAGGTTGGATAGTTCATCTCTGGCGCCTTTAGAGGGCGGCTTTTGCTGACCTGGTCGAGAGCTTTGGAATCCAGCGTTTACCGCCGTGCTCTTCGGACTGTCTTCTTTATTCCGGCGCTTATTATTTTTGCTGCGTCGTGATTTCCCGTTTCCATCTCTAACTTCGGATGTACTTGGGTCGCTGGTGCTGCATCGGGCTAGCCAGTTGTCCTCGCCCGCGCAAAAGCGGGTCATGAGGCTTGTTAATGCTGCCATTGTTCTCGGCTTTTCTTGGCCGAGGTGTTTGGCAAGCCATTCATCTCGGACGCTGTGTTTAAAAGATGCCAAGGCTTCGGCATCCGGACAGTCGACTATTTGGTTCTTTTTAGTAAGAAACCTGTTCCAAAGCTTTTGGGCTGACTCTCCGGGCTATTGAGTTATATGACTTAAATCGTTCGCATCCGAAGGTCGGACATAAGTCCCTTGAAAATTTGCCCGAAAAGCGTCTTCGAGCTCTTCCCAGCTTCCAATGGAGCTATCGGGGAGGCTTTTGAGCCAGTGCCGAGTTGGCCCTTTGAGCTTGAGGGGTAAGTACTTGATGGCATGAAGATCATCTCCTCGAGCCATATGGATATGGAGGATATAGTCCTCAATCCAGACCCCAGGGTCTGTTGTTCCGTCGTATGCCTCTATGTTTACGGGTTTGAATCCCTTTAGAAATTCATGGTCCAGCACCTCTCAGTGAAACATAGGGGGTGTGCGGCACCCCTGTATCTGGGTGTACCGAGATGTTCGGATGTTTGTTGTGTTGCATCGTATGCTGGAGCGCGCTTGCGTGGTCCATAAATGGATCTGGTTGCGCCGTCCTTTTGATGCGAGCCCTCGCATGGATCACGTATTGGCTTATGTGCGGTGTTATTTGTCGCTCTATGTTGGCCGTGAGGTCGTCTATCCAGCCAGATGGCCGTTTTAATTTTTGGTTGCGGGGGATCGAAGGACTCCTCATCGAATTCAGGTAGCAACTTTCGCTTCGGGTAGCTCTTGGTGGGGCGATTACCGCCGTACTTCGCTGCTGTGTTGAGTACTTTAATCCATCTGATTCTGAGTGTGTCTTGCGCAGCCTTGAGCCTTTGCTTCTGCTTTTTTAGACTCCTCGCGGTGGCAACAAGCCTTTGACGGGCATTTTGTTGCTCCGGGTGTCCGTCCGGTGTGATGTCCTCCGGACTATTATCTTTGACAGAGTAGGGTTGTTCGGTTTGATTCTCCGTGTTGCCGTGGTCCGGCGATTGTTCACCCTGCTCTAAGGCTGGGTCTATATGATCGTTGTTTCTGCTGAGGCGGGATTTGGGGTGGCGCTTACGCCACCGCTTTGACTGCTTCTCGAGGGGACAACCCTCTGTTGCGTCCTTCCGTTCCTCGTCGTCGTCTTCTTTTGGTGTGTCCACCATGTATACGTCATGTGATGAAGTGGGTGTCCAGTGCCCTATGGGCAGTGGTTCCTGTTCGCCTCCTGCATCGTCGTCCATACCGTTGATGTCTTCGGAGTCGAAGTCGAGCATGTGGTTAAGTCATCGACAATGGCTATTAAGTGGGTGGTGGGTGGGCAGCGAATTTCTTCGTCATCCGCATCCCAATCCTGCCGGACATAGTTCGGCCAGGACTCTCCTGACAAGGAGAGAGACTTTAATGAATTCAGTATGTCGCCGAAGGGCGAGTGCTGAAAGATATCCACGAAGGTGAACTCCATGATTGGCGCCCAGTCGGATTTGATAGGCACGGGCGCAGGCGGTTCGGAGTCCGTGGCCGGGGAAGGATCCGGCAGTTTGGCAACACGGCTCTCGTGAAGGGTAAGGTCGATATTTGGCTCGATCGCCGCTGAGGGTAAGGCCTCCGTGGCGGGGTCCATCCACCCGTCCATGGGCGGCGCTACAGGCTCCGAATTAAGGGTCGGAGCGGCTGCCGGTGCGATCTCCTGAACACTGTCTGATGGTAGAGCTACATCGTACTCATCGTGACCGCTCGACGCACAAGGCAGAGGCTCGAATCCGTCGAAGATCAAGTCTCCGCGGATATCGGCCGTGTAGTTTAAGCTTCCAAACCTGACCTGGTGGCCAGGGGCGTAACTTTCGATCTGCTCCAGATGGCCAAGCGAGTTGGCCCGCAGTGCAAAGCTTTTGAATACAAAAATCTGTCCCGGGAGAAAAGTCTCACCCTGGGCTGCATCGCTATCGATGATCGTAGGAGCCATCAAGCCTAATGGCGACGACACAGAGGAACTCTCAATGAAAGCACCAATGTCGGTGTCAAAACCGGCGGATCTCGGGTAGGGGGTCCTGAACTGTGTGTAACACCCCGGATGTAATTTACCGTATATGTATCCCAACTCTTGCTGTTTCCGGCACTAAGTTATTTTATTTCCTCGGGTTCGGGTTTTGTCTTCGTGTGTTGTTGCCTTTATCATGCATCTCATATCATGTCATCAGGTGCATTGCATTTGCATACGTGTTCGTCTCATGCATCTGAGCATTTTCCCCGTTGTCCGTCTTGCATTCCGGCACTCCTATCTCCTCCGGTGCCCCTTTCTACCTCTTTTCGTGTGTGGGGGTTAAACATTTCCGGATTGGACCGAGACTTGCCATGCGGCCTTGGTTTACTACCGGTAGACCGCCTGTCAAGTTTCGTACCATTTGGACTTCGTTTGATACTCCAACGGTTAACTGAGGGACCGAGAAGGCCTCATTTGTGTTGCAGCCCAACACCCTTCAAATTTGGCCCAAAACCCACCTAAAACCCCTCCATCGTCTCGGTCGTTCGATCACGATCACGTGGCCGAAAACCGCACTCCATTTGGAGCTTCCTAGCTCCCTCTACGCCTATAAATAGATCCCCATTCTAAATCCCGGATCCCCTCTTTTTAAACCCTAGATTCCTGCTCCCCTCGCCGCCGGACGTGTCCGAATTGGGCCGGACAGGTCCGCCCGCCGCCGCCGACCACAGGACGCCACCACATCAGCCCCGCATGCTCCAGTTTTTCACTAAGTCTGAGATTTGTTGATGTTTTTGCCATGTTCACATGCTTGCAATTGTATTTTCTGATCCGTTTTGGCTCAAGGTCACTAAGGGACTTTTGTTAAGTGCTTTGAGTAGCTTCATGACATGCCTTGCTTTGTCATGTTAAGTTCTTGTAGAATGTAGTTTTCATGCTCTAAATTGTGCTTCCTGATGCTAAATTCTAGACTTGTGTTAATTTCTCTAAGTGTGAAACCTTTTATCATTTGCACTTTTGCCATGCTTGTTTGAACCTGTTAATGGATGAATTAGCCGTAGCTCAGCATTCATCTTTTGTCAAGAATTATGCGTGGATCCCGGCCATGTATTTTGTTGTCATGTTTGAGTGCAGTAGCATATTTATCTTGATGCATTTAGATGGCTACTTGCTGATTATCGCAGACCGGTGCCATATTTGTTTTGCTTGCCATTTCCAAACCGTGTATCCGATTCCCGTGATCTTTATATCGATTTCAACCGAAATCACCTCACCTTTCCAGTGACACTCTTGGATTTCCATGTTGAGGCCAGGTTCAATCATTCCTTGTAAAATCTTGCATATGCATCATATACCGCATCCCGCATAGCATACCATGTTTGCATCATGTTGTTTGAGCATTGCACGTGGTTGATCGTGTTCCTTTTGCTTGTTTTTCTTGTTTGGGTAGAGCCGGGAGACGAGTTCACTAACAAGGAGCCCGTTGAGTTCGCGTACAAGGATCAAGTCAACTCTGACAACTTTGCAGGCAAGATGATCATACGCTCTAAATCACTTATATCTTTGCTTGCTAGATGCTCGCTCTTTTTGTATGCCTATGCTACGATACCTACCACTTGCTTATCATGCCTCCCAAATTGCCATGTCAAACCTCTAACCCACCATGTCCTAGCAAACCGTTGATTGGCTATGTTACCGCTTTGCTCAGCCCCTCTTATAGCGTTGCTAGTTGCAGGTGAAGATTGGAGATCGTTCCTTGTGGGAACATTTGTTTATTGTTGGGATATCACTATATTATCTTGTTATCTTAATGCATCTATATACTTGGTAAAGGGTGGAAGGCTCGGCCTTATGCCTAGTGTTTTGTTCCACTCTTGTTGCCCTAGTTTCCGTCATATCAGTGTTATGTTCCCGGATTTTGCGTTCCTTACGCGGTTGGGTTATAATCGGAACCCCTTGACAGTTCGCCTTGAATAAAACTCCTCCAGCAATGCCCAACCTTGGTTTTACCATTTTCCACCTAGCCTCTTTTTCCCTTTGGTTTCCGGAGCCCAAGGGTCATCTTATTTAAACCCCCCCGGGCCAGTGCTCCTCTGAGTGTTGGTCCAAACAAGAGCCCTGTGCAGCGTCCCCTCGGGGAAACTCGAGGTTTGGTTTTAGTTGTATGGATCACTCATCTGAGTGTGCCCTGAGAACGAGATATGTGCAGCTCCTATCGGGATTTGTCGGCACATTCGGGCGGTGTTGCTGGACTTGTTTTACCATTGTCGAGGATGTCTTGTAAAACCGGGATGCCAAGTCTAATCGGAATGTCTCAGGAGAAGGAATATCCTTCTTTGACCGTGAGAGCTTGTGATGGGCTAAGTTGGGACTCCCCTGCAGGGATTTGAACTTTCAAAAGTCGTGCCCGCGGTTATGGGCAGATGGGAATTTGTTAATGTCCGGTTGTAGATAACATGAAACTTAACTTAATTAAAATGAATCAACCGCGTGTGTTACCGTGATAGTCTCTTCTCGGCGGAGTCTGGGAAGTGAACACGGTGTTGGAGTAATGCTTGACGTAGGTTGCTATAGGATCACTTCTTGATCATAGTTCTTCGTTCGTGCTTTGCCTTCTCTTCTCGCTCTCTTTTGCGAACAGGTTAGCCACCATATATGCTAGTCACTTGCCGCAGCTCCACATATTACCTTTCCTTACCTCTAAGCTTAAATAGTCTTGATCGCGAGGGTGCAAGATTGCTGAGTCCCCGTGACTCACAGTTTACTTCCAAAACCAGATGCAGGGACCGATGATACCGTTCCAGACGATGCGCTTGAGCTCAAGTGAGAGTTTGATGAAGACTCTCGTCGTTACTATGTGTCTTTCCCAAATGATCAATAGTGGTGCCCAGTTGGGGCGATCGGGGACCGTGTCACATGTTGGGGTTGATCTTCTATTTTGGTACCGTAGTCGGACCATGAGTGTATTGTATGATTGTAATGTTATTCATGTATTTGAGTGACGTGGCGAGTGTAAGCCAACTATGTATATTTTCCCCTTTTATATATTTACATGGGTTGTTGTGAAGATTACTTTACTTGCGACATTGCTTTCAATGCGGTTATGCCTCTAAGTCATGCTTCGACACGTAGGAGATATAGCCGCATCGAGGGCGTTACAAGTTGGTAATCAGAGCCTTCCCCGACCTTAGGAGCCCCCTGCTTGATCGAATCGTTGGCGTTGTTGAGTCTAGATAAATGTTTTGAGTCATTTAGGATTATATACATCGGAGAGTTTTGGAATTCTTTTTACTCCCCAGTCCCTTCATCGCTCTAGTAAGGCATCCTGACGTAGAGTTTTGACTCCTCTCTTCTCAAATTTCACTAATTTTTTTAGGATCATGCGGATATCTTGGAATCGTTCCGATCGATTTGTGACGAGAACATTGTTCTTGGTGCCTCCTGTCATTTATGGGTTGTGGCAGTGTCCCGGGGAGTTGAGCTCCGAGGTGTTGTCGTCACAATTTTATCGTTGAGATTCTGGAATATCTGAGTTTCGCCGACATCGAAAATCTCTTTTATGCAGTTGTTAGTGAGATAACCTCGACGCCACCCAGTACTGGGGCGGGAGTTCGGGAGTATTGCCATAACTCGTATAATGGATGCTTTTCGAAGGTTGAGGTAGACAATTTCCGTAGTTTTTCTCGGTTATGTGTTGAAGGATGGATATAGCTGGATGTAGGATATGCTAGATTTGGGTGAGATATTATGCTTCCCCTGTATCCTTAACACCTGATTGCATAACCGGAAAGGTTTGGGAGTTTCATAGGTGGGAATTCTTGTAGCTCTAGTTCTTCTTCCATGGATATTTGGTTTGAGATTGGGTGATCCTTACCGACTATTCGTTCTTGGTCCGTACCTTGTTGTTTTTCTTCTACCTCAATTCTAAGTGGCTTCTCAATTTATGGATATGTGACCATTTCAATTGGAATGCATTCGTTCATTTTGTTCGGATGTGAAGACTATATGTTGCAATTTCAACCCGTTTGATTCAGCTTCAATATTTGTCTGTCAATGTGCTAATGGATGTCATCCTCTTCAGGATGGCTCCTCCAACACGGACGACTCCGAATCCTGATCCGCCACCACCACCTCCACCTCCGGAGGCATGGCAAGTTGTGATGGCCACTACCAATGCAAACACGCAGCTGATCATGCAACTTCTTCAAGAGCGCAACCAAGGGAACCAGGGCCATGGCAACAATCAGAATCACTTTGCTACACTCAACCAGTTCCTTGCTAACCAGCCAAAGACCTTCAACAATTGTGTTGAGGCAACAGAGGCTGATGATTGGCTCGTGGACATATGCAAGCATTTCGAGTGCAGTAACGTCATACCTGAGGACTTTGTCAAGTTCGCCTCCTTCCAACTCAAAGACCAAGCTGCATAATGGTTTCAGCAGTACAAAGATTCCAGAGGAGGCCGTGTGATTACCTGGGATGAATTCCGTCAAGACTTCAAAGCTCATCATATTCCTCAGAGCGTGGTTGAAAGCAAGCGTGAGAAATTCCGGAACCTGAAGCAAGGTTGTATGTCTGTCTACGAGTACAACAAGATGTTTCAAAAGCTCACCCGTTTTGCTAAGCAGGACGTCCCTGACGAGAAGAGCATGATATACCAGTTCAGGGGTGGTCTCAGAGAAGAAATCCAGCTAGCTCTCGTTCTCTTTGAGCCCAAGAGGTACGATGAGTTTTACAACTTGGCAATGAAGCAAGAGACTGCTCAACTTAAGTGCGATGCTTCCAAGAAGCGAGTCAGAGATGCAACTCCTTCTTCCTCAAATCAAGTGGCTAAGCAACAGAAGTATGGGCTTCCTCCTCCTCCATTCCGTTAGCCTTATCAGCAGAAGAGCAAAGGTGCCAGTGGATCTTCCCACCCACCCAACCCTGGCTTTCAGAACAAGACTTCGTCTCAAGCTCCAAGATCGAGTGCTCCGTATCATCGTCCGCTCTCGGAGGTCACGTGCAACAAGTGCCAACATAAGGGTCATCTGCCAACAAATGCTTCAATCAGAGGCGTCTCCCTCCTCCTCCTACCATGAGATCGGCAAGTACAGCTGTGTCAAGCATAACCCCAAGTACGCCAAGGTCAACATGGTGAATGCAGCTCAGGCAGAGGACTCGTCAGATGTCATCATGGGTAACCTTCCTGTTAACGATGTTCCTGCAAAAGTTCTTTTTGACACTGGTGCATCGCATTGCTTCATTTATAAACCTTTTGCATCAAAGTATGAGTGCGATTATCAGTATTTGTAAAGATCTTTGCAAATCGTGTCACCGGGCAAGCAAATGACAGCTAATATCTGCGTCCCGGATGTTACTATCACATTGGGCGACTACAAATTTCTAGCTTCTCCTATTGTTCTGGGCGACTCGGATATCGATCTTATTCTTGGAATGGATTGGCTTTCTAAGCACAAGGCTCATCTTGATTGTGCTGCCAGGCAGATTCAATTGACTCATTCGTCTAAGGATGTAATTGTCTTTACCGCTCGTGGTGATACCATCCGTCTGTTTTCTCTCAATGAGAAGGGTGAACTGGATGCCATCTCTCAAATTCCAGTCGTTTGCGAATATCAAGGCGTCTTTCCAGAAGAGCTTCCAGGAATGCCTCCGCATCGGCCAGTTGAATTCGTCATCGATCTTGAGCCTGGCACGGAACCTTTTGCAAACGTCCTTGCAAGCTTGGACCTGAAGAGTTGAAGGAGCTTAAGAAGCAACTCGATATTCAAGAGCGAATGGGTCTCATCCGACCTAGTTCTTCTCCGTGGGGTTGTGGAGTTCTTTTTGTGAAGAAGAAGGATGGAACGGACCGACTTTGTGTTGACTACCATCATTGAACAAGAAGACTATAAAGAACAAGTACCCACTTCCCAACATCAACGAGCTGTTTGAATAACTCGAAGGTGCTCAAGTATTCTCCAAGCTTGATCTCCGTATGGGCTATCACCAGATTCGAATTCGTGAGCAAGATATTCCCAAGACGGCTTTCAGAACAAGCTATGGTTCATATGAATACACTGTCATGTCTTTTGGCCTCGTCAACGCTCCTCCGACTTTCTCTCACATGATGAACTTCATTTTCAACACCTACACAAATGACTTCGTCTTGGTCTACCTCGATGACATTTTGGTCTTTTCCAAGAACAAGGAAGATAATGACAAGCACTTGCGTTTGGTGCTCGATAAGCTCAGAGAACATCAGTTCTACGCAAAGTTCTCAAAGTGCGAGTTTTGTCTCGATGAGGTTCTCTATCTTGGGCATATCATCTCTGCCAAGGGCATAGCGGTGAATCCTGAGAAGGTGTCTACAATTGTGAATTGGGAACCACCTCAGAACGTGAAGCAACTCCGCAGCTTCCTTGGGCTCGCAAGCTATTGTCGAAGGTTCATTGAGAACTTTTCAAAGATCGCGAAGCCGCTTTCCAACCTTCTCCAGAAGCACGTCAAGTACGTTTGGTCTCTTGAATGTGACATCGCTTTCGACACCCTGAAAGAGAAATAAGTCACTGCTCCAGTTCTGACTCCTCCTGATGAATCCAAACCGTTCGAGGTCTTCTGCAATGTCTCTCTTCAAGGTCTTGGTGCAGTGTTGATGCAAGAGAAGAAAGTTGTGGCTTATACCTCTCGTCAGTTGAAGCCTAACGAGAAGAACTACCCCACTCATGACCTCGAGTTGGCAGCAGTTGTGCATGCTCTTTTGACTTGGAGACATCTCTTATTGGGAAGAAAAGTGGACATCTTCACTGACCACAAGAGTCTCAAGTACATCTTCACTTATCCTAATCTCAACCTCAAGAAGACTCGTTGTGTCGAAATGATTCAAGAGTATAATCCGAGTATCGAATATACTCCAGGCAAGGTCAATGTAATTGCTGAGCGCAAGAATCGCAATAAGTTAATCAAATTCCTCAAAGTCAAGTGGTCATACCATCCCGACCGTGAAGCCACCTGGGAACGCGAGGATCACCTCCGTGCTGAGTACCCGACGTTATTCCAGTCCTAGATCTTGGGACGAGATCCTTTCGTAGTGGTGGAGTGTTGTAACACCTCGGATGTAATTTACCTTATATGTATCCCAACTCTTGCCATTTCCGGCACTAAGTTATTTTATTTCCTCGGGTTCGAGTTTTGTCTTCGTGTGTTGTTGCCTTTGTCATGCATCTCATATCATGTCATCAGGTGCATTGCATTTGCATACGTGTTCGTCTCATGCATCCGAGCATTTTCCCCGTTGTCCATTTTGCATTCCGGCGCTCCTATCTCCTCCAGTGCCCCTTTCTACCTCTTTTCGTGTGTGGGGGTTAAACATTTACTGATTGGACTGAGACTTCCCATGCGGCCTTGGTTTACTACCGGTAGACCGCCTGTCAAGTTTCGTACCATTTGGACTTCGTTTGATACTCCAACGGTTAACCGAGGGACCGAGAAGGCCTCGTTTGTTTTTCAGCCCAACACCCTTCAAATTTGGCCCAAAACCCACCTAAAACCCCTCCATCTTCTTGGTCATTCGATCACGACCGCGTGGCCGAAAACCGCACTCCATTTGGAGCTTCCTAGCTCCCTCTACGCCTACTACGCCTATAAATAGATCCCCATTCTAAATCCCGGATCCCCTCTTTTCAAACCCTAGATTCCTGCTCCCCTCGCCGCCGGACGTGTCCGAATTGGGCCGGACACGTCCGCCCACCGCCGCCGACCAACGGGATGCCGCCACGTCAGCCCCGCGGCTCCCCACATCGCCGCCTCCACCGCGGGCCCGTGAGCCCACGGCCGCCCCCCGCGGCCCATCGCGCGCGC
>NC_041382.1:337829950-337840679 GCF_002162155.2 Triticum dicoccoides
CGCCTCGCCGTCCCTCGCCGCCCCGCCCCGCCCCGGCGTCGACTCCGGCCTCCTCCCCGCTCGTCTTCCTCCGGTCCGGCCGACTCTGACGTCAACTCCGGTGGAACGGCGATGAACCTTGATTTCCATGCATGAGCCCGATCCAGATCTGGATCTGAGAGAGGGTTGACTTTCCCCCTCTCCCCTTATTTTTTTGCGATTTTCATCATGTCGTAACTCCGCATCCGTAGCTCCGATTTGCGCGTGTAGCATATCAAAATGTTCGCCTCAACGACTACATCATTTCATCTCATTGCATCATTTTCATTTGAGCTCATCGCGATGCCTGAAATGCTGTTGGAATAGGGCTATGTGATAAACTTGTCAGATCTGTTTCAGCAAATAGCTATTTGTCATTTTTGCCATGATTAATGTGTACATGATATGCTCCAAAGCTCTACATGAGTTTTGTTATATGCCATGCCATCTTTACAGTGGTGCTTACCATGTATTTTTGTGATATGTGTGGTGACTAGCACAAGCTTGCAAAGTAGCGTAATCGGTAATGCTGATTTCAGGGACTTAGAATTTGACTAAGTCCTTGTTCTGTTTTTGTCGGTATGCCATATGTTCATGTTGTTTCCTAGTGATCCGTTCCTCTTTTGAGGATGATCAGTAAGGATGATTTGTTGACATTGTGGTGCTCTATCCATCCGTGTCTTTGTTTGCATTTATGGAGCACCCTAGCTTGAGTCAATCGAGCTCTACTTTTGCTATATCGTGAATCCTGGCAGATTGTTGACACGTTAGCGATTTTTCTGAGGATGTTGCTATTGATCCGTGCATGCTATGTTGTTGTTCTTGCCATGTCTAGCTTCTATGATACGTATTCTTGATGGGTGTATGCTTAGTTTTTCATGCCATGCTCTATAGTGAGTGCATCGAGCTCGTAAACATGCCTACTCGTTAACAGATTTGCATGCTCCAGTTTTTCACAAAGTCTAAGATCTGTTGATGTTTTTGCAATGTTCACATGCTTGCAATTGTATTTTATGACCCCTTTTGGCTCCAGGTCACTAAGGGACTTTTGTTAAGTGCTTTGAGTAGCGTCAAGCCATGCCTTGCTTTGCCATGTTAAGTTCCTGTAGAATGTAGTTTTCATGCTCTAAAGTGTGCTTCCTGATGCTAAATTCCAGACTTGTGTTAATTTCTCTAAGTCTGAAACCTGTTATCATTTGCACTTTTGCCATGCTTGTTTGAACCTGTTAATGGATGAATTAGCTGTAGCTCAGTGTTCATCTTTTGTCAAGCATTATGAGTGAATCCCGGCCATGTATTTTTTTGTCATGTTTGAGTGCAGTAGCATATTTATCTTGATGCATTTAGATGGCTACTTGCTGATTATCGCAGACCGGTGCCATATTTGTTTTGCTTGCCATTTCCAAACCGTGTATCCGATTCCGGTGATCTTTATATCGGTTTCAACCAAAATCACCTCACCTTTCCAGTGGCACTCTTGGATTTCTAAGTTGAGGCCAGGTTCAATCATTCCTTGTCAAATCTTGCATATGCATCACATACCGCATCCCGCATAGCATATTATGTTTGCATCATATTGTTTGAGCATTGCACGTGGTTGATTGTGTTCCTTTTGCTTGTTTGTCTTGTTTGGGTAGAGCCAGGAGACGAGTTCGCTAACGAGGAGCCCGTTGAGTTCGCTTACGAGGATCAAGTCAACTCTGACAACTTTGTAGGCAAGATGATCATACCCTCGAAATCACTTCTATCTTTGCTTGCTAGATGGTCGCTCTTTTGCTATGCCTATGCTACGATACCTACCACTTGCTTATCATGTCTCCCAAATTGCCATGTCAATCCTCTAACCCACCATGTCCTAGCAAACCGTTGATTGGCTATGTTACCACTTTGCTCAGCCCCTCTTATAGCGTTGCTAGTTGCAGGTGAAGATTGGAGATCGTTCCTTGTTGGAACATTTGTTTATTGTTGGGATATCACTATACTATCTTGTTATCTTAATGCATCTATATACTTGGTAAAGGGTGTAAGGCTCGGCCTTATGCCTAGTGTTTTGTTCCACTCTTGCCGCCCTAGTTTCGGTCATATCGGTGTTATGTTCCCGGATTTTGCGTTCCTTACGCGGTTGGGTTATAATGGGAACCCCTTGACAGTTCGCCTTGAATAAAACTCCTCCAGCAATGACCAACCATGGTTCTACCATTTTCCACCTAGCCTCTTTTTCCCTTGGGTTTCTGGAGCCCAAGGGTCATCTTATTTAAACCCCCCGGGCCAGTGCTCCTCTGAGTGTTGGTCCAAACTAGAGCCCTGTGCTGCGCCGCCTCGGGGAAACTAGAGGTTTGGTTTTAGTTGTATGGAGCGCTCATCTGAGTGTGCCCTGAGAACGAGATATGTGCAGCTCCTATCAGGATTTGTCGGCACATTTGGCGGTGTTGCTGGACTTGTTTTACCATTGTCGAGGATGTCTTGTAAAACCGGGATGCCGAGTCTGATCGGAATGTCTCGGGAGAAGGAATATCCTTCGTTGATCGTGAGATCTTGTGATGGGCTAAGTTGGGACTCCCCTGCAGGGATTTGAAATTTCAAAAGCCGTGCCCGCGGTTATGAGCAGATGGGAATTTGTTAATGTCCGGTTGTAGATAACATGAAACTTAACTTAATAAAAATGAATCAACAGCGTGTGTTACCGTGATGGTCTCTTCTCGGCGGAGTCCGGGAAGTGAACACGGTGTTGGAGTAATGCTTGACGTAGGTTGCTATAGGATCACTTCTTGATCATAGTTCTTCGTTCGTTCTTTGCCTTCTCTTCTCGCTCTCTTTTGCGAACAGGTTAGCCACCATATATGCTAGTCGCTTGCCGCACCTCCACATATTACCTTGCCTTACCTATAAGTTTAAATAGTCTTGATCGCGAGGGTGCGAGATTGCTGAGTCCCCGCGACTCATAGTTTACTTCCAAAACTAGATGCAGGGACCGATGATACCGTTCCAGACGATGCGCTTGAGCTCAAGTGGGAGTTTGATGAAGACTCTCGTCAGTACTATGTGTCTTTCCCAGATGATCAGTAGTGGTGACCAGTTGGGGTGATCGGGGACCGTGTCGCATGTTGGGGTTGATCTTTTATTTTGGTACCGTGGTCGGACCATGAGTGTATTGGATGATTGTAATGTTATTCATGTATTTGTGTGACGTGGCGAGTGTAAGCCACGCTTTTGAGGCCATGTTTTTCCCCCACAGGAGCTCGTCTGTTTTCCCAAAGGCTCCACCGACCGCGCCCTTCGACGGAGTCCACATCGTCTGGCTCGTCCCACCTCCCGCAGGCCTCCCCGTCACTTGCCGGAGCCCCTGTGTCGCCATGTCGACCTCGCCCCTGCCTTGTTGCTTCGCCTCAGCTTCGAGCGACAGGAACACCGACGCCCCGAACCAGCACCATGGAGACGCCACCATCACCTCCTCCACCAGATCTCCTTCACTCCGCCACCCAGCCGCCGGATCCGCCCATTCCGGCCGGTTCCCGCCCGGCGCCGCGCCGAAACCATGCCTCCTCCGCTGCCGTTCTTCTTCAGCGAGGTGCAGCAGCGCTACATCGAGCGCTTGACCACCACGCGCGTGGGTCACCAGCTGGGCTCCAGATCAGGCCCAACGCGCCTCCTCCCCACCGACTTGGGCTTGGCCCATGGTGAGGGCACCCCGCGCCCCTCCTTTTTCCCCTCCTGTTGGGCTAGCCTGCCAGTTTGGGCGTGTATAGTTTTTTTAGGCTGTGTGAATTTCTGTAATTATCCGGTGTAAAATAGTTTTACAAAAAAGCCCTTGTTGATCATGCATTTAATAATTCCACAACCGTGCATCGGATTGAAAACTTTATATATGAAACTTGCTTAGAATTTTGTGTAGATTAATAATTTGCCACTTTCATCCATGTTTAAAATGTTTAAAATGTTGTTTGTTTAAATTTTTCCCATTGCCATGCTAAAATGTGTTATTCCATAACTTAATAACCGTAACTCCGAATTTAACAATCTTTATATGTAAATGGGGTAGAAAAATGCCTAGTTTAACATGGTGGCCTTACTTTGCATGTTTAATAACTCTAAAATTATGTTTAGGGCAGAACAGTACCATAACCTAAATATGCACGTGAAGAGTTTCCAGACTTGTTGTTTTGTTGTTCCGGCCTCATTTAACCTTGACTAGATAGGTAGTTTTACTTTGCTTCACCCTTTTGCCATGGTTAACAACATTTAATAATGTTGGGCACATAAACGAGATCGAACTAAATAACTTGTCGTGGTGTTTCGTCAATATGCAATTCATTGCATATTGAGCACCACTTAATTTGTAGGGTTGTTTGTGCTCTTTGCCATGCCATGCCATGCCTCATTAAACTGGACATGCATCATACTTGGGTGTGCATCATACCATGTTCGTGTGTTGGATGTTTACTATGTTGTGTGCTTCTTTCCGGTGTTGCTTCTTCGGGTTGGTTCTGTTAACGTCGCATTTGTGAGGACCCATTTGGCTATGTCTGTTTGTCTTCTTCATGGACTCGTTCTTCTTCCTTGCGGGAATTCAAGCAAGATGACCATACCCTTGAAATCACTTCTATCTTTGCTTGCTAGTTGCTCGCTCTTTTGCTATGCCTATGCTGCGATTCCTACCACTTGCTTATCATACCTCCCATATTGTGAAGCCAAGCCTCTAACCCACCTTGTCCTAGCAAACCGTTGTTTGGCTATGTTACCGCTTTCCTCAGCCCCTCTTATAGCGTTGTTAGTTGCAGGTGAAGATTGAAGTTTGTTCCTTGTTGGAACATGGAGATGTTGTTCCTTGTTGGAACATATTTACTTGTTGGGATATCACAATATCTCTTATTGAATTAATGCATCTATATACTTGGTAAAGGGTGGAAGGCTCGACCTTATGCCTAGTGTTTTGTTCCACTCTTGCCGCCCTAGTTTCCGTCATATCGGTGTTATGTTCCCGGATTTTGCGTTCCTTACGTGGTTGGGTTATAATGGGAACCCCTTGACAGTTCGCCTTGAATAAAACTCCTCCAGCAATGGCCAACATTGGTTTCACCATTTGCCACCTAGCCTTTTCTTTCCCTTGGGTAGGCCTGCCCAAGGGTCATCTTTATTTTAACCCCCCCCCCCCGGGCCAGTGCTCCTCTGAGTGTTGGTCCGAACTGAGCTGCCTGCGGGGCCACCTCGGGGAAACTTGAGGGTTGGTTTTACTCGTAGCTAGTCTCATCTGAGTGTGCCCTGAGAATGAGATATGTGCAGCTCCTATCGGGATTTGTCGGCACATTCGGGCAGTGTTGCTGGTCTTGTTTTACAATTGTCGAAATGTCTTGTAACCGGGATTCCGAGTCTGATCGGGTCTTCCCGCTAGAAGGAATATCCTTCGTTGACCGTGAGAGCTTGTGATGGGCTAAGTTGGGACACCCCTGTAGGGATTTGAACTTTTGAAAGCCGTGCCCGCGGTTATGGGAAGATGGGGATTTGTTAATGTCCGATTGTAGAAAACCTGAAGTTGACCTTAATTAAAATACATCAACCGTGTGTGTTGCCGTGATGGTGTCTTCTCGGCGGAGTCCGGGAAGTGAACACGGTGTTGGAGTAATGTTTGACGTAGGTTGTTTTAGGATCACTTCTTGATCATAGTTGTTCGACCGTGCTTTTGCCTTCTCTTCTCGCTCTCATTTGCGTATGTTAGCCACCATATATGCTAGTGCTTGCTGTAGCTCCACCTCATAACTTTTACCTTACCCATAAGCTTAAATAGTCTTGATCGTGAGGGTGTGAGAATGCTGAGTCCCCGTGACTCACATATACTTACAAAACCATTTTGCAGGTGCCGATGTTACCGAGCGGGTGACGCAACCAAGCTCAGGAGGAGCTCGATGAAGATCTTGTCCTTTGTGTTGTTCCCTTCTAGTTGATCAGTAGTGGAGCCCAGTCGGGACGATCGGGGATCTGTGTAGCATTTGGGGTAGTCTTCTTTTATTTTGGTTCTGTAGTCGGACCTTGATTGTATCTGGATGATGTAATGCTTTATTCATGTATTGTGTGAAGTGGCGAGTGTAAGCCAACTATGTATCCTTTTTTCCCTTATGTATTACATGGGTTGTTTGCGAAGATTACCTCACTTGCGACATTGCTTTCAATGCGGTTATGCCTCTAAGTCGTGCTTTGACACGTGGGAGATATAGCCGCATCGAGGGCATTTCAAGTTGGTAATCAGAGCCTTCCCTGACCTTAGGAGCCCCCTTGCTTGATCAAATTAGCTGACATGGTTGAGTCTAGAAAAATGTTTTGAGTCATTTAGGAATTATATATCGGAGAGTTTAGGAATTCTTTTTACTCCCCAGTCCCTTCATCGCTCTGGTAAGGCATCCTGACGTAGAGTTTTGACTCTTCTCTTCTCAAATTTCACTAAAAAAAATTAGGATCACGCGGGTATCTAGGAATCGTTCCGATCGATTTGTGACGAGAACATTGTTCTTGGTGCCTCCTGTCATTTAGGGGTTGTGGCAGTGTCCCGGGGAGTTGAGCTCCGAGGTGTTGTCGTCACAATTTTATCGTTGCAATTCTGGAATACCTGAGTGTAGTTTCGCCGATATTGAAAATCTCTTTTATGCAGTTGTTGGTGAGATAACCTCGACGCCACCCAGTACTGGGACGGGAGTTCGGAAGTATTGCCATAACTCGTATAACAGATGCTTTTCGAAGGTTGAGGTAGACGATTTCCGAAGGTTTCTTGGTTATATGTTGAAGGATGGATACAACTGATGTAGGATTTGCTAGTATTGGGTGAGATATTATGCTTCCCCTGTATCCCCAACACCTGATTGCAGAACCGGAAAATTTCGGGAGTTTATAAGTGGGAATTAAAGTAGCTCTTAGGATATCTTTCCGACAGATGTATGATATGAAATTGGGGTTCGGCGTCTAATGGTCCGCCTATTCACGGTCGGTTTTACAGTGGTCTCGTTGTGTCTTAAAGAGTCCTTGGATATGCCGACTCGGGGACGCTTCGTATGTCATGTGCACTGCCTTGTACATGATGGTGTTGTACGATCGAGCCCGTGTAGGCCCCACCACGAAAACTTCGGACGAAATATCTATCATATGTTTGTTCCGGCTTATTCTGCAAGCCAATCCTTGTTTTGTTTTCAGTTGTGGTATTCGAGTTGCTTCAATGTCAAATGTTGATTCCATACCTTCCCTAAACGGTGTTCTCGTAGTTCTATGTGAATACTAATCCTTCATGATAATCAAGATTGTCATGCCAATCCTTTTCAACCGGTGTGTGTCTCTTCAAGCGGATCCAATCTTGTCAACATTCACAAGATCAATTATCAGTTCTTCTCAACAGTGTTTGCTTCATCCGTCTTCAAGTTGCCTTTGTTTTCCAACCCTCCCTCCCTTTGTTTCTTCGAGGACCCAGATTTCTTCATCAGGTATCCATTTTATTCTTGTGTAGTCTCTTCATTCTTTTCTTTCAATGTTCGTATCCGGTGATTCTCATGAAGATTCTAACGAGGCTTCAAGCTCGTCACTCTTCACTCATTTTCTTCTCCGGTGGATTTAATTCAAGCTTTGGTATTGAGCATACTCCTTTTCTTTTTGCCCAATGCCTACTTATGCCGGTGCACCTCTTAATCTTCCCCGCTTGCTATTCTTTTGTTCCGGAGTGCTGAAGATATCTTAGTAGGCTCGTCTTGTCTTTCAAGATCAGTTCAACCTATTTCGAGGTTGTTATCTCATTCTAGCCATTTAAATCTTACCGGTGCATTCTCTCTTTTAAATCGTTCTATGGTGTTTCTTTTGAGTGGGCCCTAACCCACAGGTCTTTTCCTAGGATCTTACCTGACTCTTCTTATTTTCCCGGAGCTATCCTCAAATTTTCTTTTCGAAGTTTGACGTAAGAAGGAATTATCATAAGTCTTATGTTTTTCTCCAAGATAGTCCACATTCTTTTGATCGTTGGCTCAATCCCTTCATTTTTGATTCTTCCGGAGTATCTCAACAATTCACGGTGGTGTTTCTCGTCGTCACTCTCAACATTTGAAGGCCGAAGAAGATTTTTTCTCTCAATCTTGCTCCATTCTCTTCGAGATTCGTGATTCCAGTCGAGCCATCCTCTTATATTTGTTTTCGATTGTCAGAATTCTTTTCACCTATCCGGAGCAATTCAAGAGCCTTCTCAGTTTGTTATCCGGAGTCCATCAATTCAGGTTTATTCATTCTCAGCTGTCAGTTATCATTCTCCAATCTTACTGGTGCATCGTTCAAATATCCTCTAATCAGCTCGTGTTTTCTTCTTTCACTTGCACCTAAACTCTCTCATGTATCTTCATTCATTTGCTAATTCTTACCGGTGATTCATCCCTTTACTTCGTTCATTTTCAATTCTTACGGTGGTTTGTTCAAGAGTTCTCTTCCTTGGTTATCATATCAATTCATTCGTTCTTTCAAATCCTAATGGTGGTTCGTTGAAGCCTTTTCTCAAGTTTGATTTATGTCTCTCTTAATCCTTTCTACCGGAATAAGTAATATGTCAAATCTGCTGCTTGTCATCAATTTAAATTGGTAAAGGATACACATAATGTAATTCTTATTCTTGTTTCATCAAGTGAACTCAATTCCCTATTCCAGAGGCTCATCAAATTCTTGATCTCAATTGTTTCATCTTATATTTTCCCGGAGTTCCTACCTCTCACAATTATATCACCATGGAGATCCATCTAAATCATTACAAGGATTCACCTTGTGCTTTTAACTTCTCTTTCTTTTCGTTTGATCATTCTTTTACCGGAGTTCGTCATGGAGGCTCTACACGGTGGTTCATCAAGGATTCAATTTCTTCTTGAAGTGTTTCATCAAGTTTCTTTTCAGAGGAGCTCAAGCATTCTTCATCTTGCAATCCGGAGTGCTATTCTTCCTTCCGTATCATTGGAGGTGGTATTATGTCATTCTTGATATTTTGAGTCATGCTTCATGATTCACTTGTTGTTAAGAATGAGGTATATTAAATCCATCAACCTCTTTGTTGGAGTTATCTTGTGTCTGGTTTATGGTGCTCATAAATGACCCAAGTTCTTCTTTTATCCTCCCGGTGAAATAACTTTCTCGTCTCTTTGTCCATATCAATTCAATTCTTCTTCCCGTGAGTGGCAGGTTGTCACCTCATAATCTGAGATGTATTCCATAAGACCATATCAAGATTATTCTTTTCCTTGTTGGTTTTCCAACAATTCTGTTCTAGCATTTGCTGTAAGCGTGCTCTCTCAAGATCTTGTTTCACTTCGTTCATTCCATTCCATTCTTTCTTTTGTTCCGGAGGCATTGTGATGTTGCTATCTTCAACCTTTCTTCTTGTTCTTGTCAGGACCTTGTTTTTTTCTTGCTTATACATTTAACTGGAGTGTTGTGCCCTTTTGCTCAAGTTCTTTTCGCCTTATCAAGTCTTGTATCACTTTTCAACCGGAGTGCTGACCGAAGTTGTTCTTCATTGTTCCTCTTTTCTAACGGAGTGTTTTCAACTTCGTCATCTCCGTTGTATTCTTTTCTCGAAATGGCTTAACCTTTTCAAGGATCTTTGGTCTCACTCGTTTTGTCAAAGAAGCAACTTAGTTTACCTCTTCTCTTTCTCTTCCGTTTTTCCCTCCGGTGCCATTCTAGATCTCGGGACGTGATCCTCTCGTAGTGGTGGACTGTTGTGACGCCCCGAGACCGATGCGCCAGGTGTCTTCCAGTTATTCAATGTTGTTGCCATGTCATTCGCTTGCGTGTTGCATTTTATCAAGTCATCATGTGCATTGCATCATCATGTTTTCAAAACTTGCATCCGTCCGGGTTCCCCCAGTTCCGTCCGTTGTCCGTTCTGAGCCCAACCACACTCGCACACGCCCGCGGCATGTCTGAAATATTATTTTATAAGTGGCCGGAAAATGTTCTCGGAATGGGATGAAAGTTGGCGTGTGGTCTTATTATAGTGTAGATAGACCGCCTGTCAAGTTTCATTGCATTCGGAGTTCGTTTGACGCCCCAAGGTTTAACTACAGCGGCAATATAGCCGGTCTAACGTCGGACGTTTTCGGTCTTCGGAAACAGTCGCCGGGCATCTCTCTCTTCTCTTCTCTCAGCTCGAGACCGTCTATACAGTCTACCTCTCACCTCCAGGCCCTACCTAACCTCTCTCGTCAGTCCGCGGACCTCCTCCCGCACGCGTCCAAAATTTGTCCCGGACCCGACCCGGACAGTCGTTACCGCTGTGTTCGAATCATCCCCTAACATCTACAAAACGTCTCCGTTTCTTTATTTGGACTCTCCAACCTTTTTTATCTCGACCGTCCGATCTAAATCGGAGGGTCCAAATAGCCCTTTATCTCATTGCTATATATATTGGTCCAAAAACCCTAGTCTAGACAGCCCCTTCCATCCAATCTCTCGCCTGCCGTCGCCACTCTCAATCTTGGGATTCTCCCAGATCCACTCCTCCCCAAATCCCGAAGCCGCCGCCACCCGCTCTTCCTTGTTGCTCGGGAGCGTGTCCCATCGCCAGTCACGCGCTCCTTCCCTCATGCTAAACCTCGTCTCTGTCCGGCAGGTAACCGGACCAGGCCGCCCCTCTGCTCCCATTCCTCCTTCCCGTTTCCTTATCCCTCCTCTCACATCTCTCTATCTCTCTCTCTCTCTCTCTCTCTCT
>NC_041382.1:337841068-337849870 GCF_002162155.2 Triticum dicoccoides
CGCCCGGCCACACCCGGGGATTTTCTTGCCGGACCAGCAGGACTAGCACCGCCGCGCCGCCCCTCCTCAACCGTCGCCATGCCCGTGCCTCCCGAGGAGCTTGTCGTCGCTTCGTTCCCTGCTTTCCGGAGTTTGTCTCCGTGAGGTCTTCTTTAAGCCATGCTGCGCCAAGTCTCGCCTCCCTCCCTGCGCCTTCGTCGCCCCAGCCAAGTCCCGCGCCAAGCTGTTGTCTCCTACCTCGCCGTCCAGTCACCGCGTCGCCGTCCAGGACCTCGCCGGCCTCCCCTTCTTCTGCTGCGCGAGGAGGACGACGCATCCAGGGAGTGCCCGCTCGTTCCAGCCGCGTCCCTCGGAAGCCCGCCGCCATCGCCACGGAGCTTCCCCGGCCTCTCCTCCGCTCCGACCCAGGCCTCCGGCGGCCTTGCCGTCGTCGTCGCCATGGTGAGCAGCCGTTCTACCGTGACCTTGCCTCTGCCTCCTCCTCTCCATGCCCTGACCGTCGGCCATACTTTTCCCCCACAGGAGCTCTTCCGTTTTCCCAAAGGCTCCACCGACCGCGCCCTTCGACGGAATCCACATCGTCCGGCTCGTCCACCTCCCGCAGGCCTCCCCGTCACTTGCCGGAGCCCCAGCGTCGCCATGTCGACCTCGCCCTGCCTTGTTGCCTCGCCTCTGCTTCGAGCAACAGGAACACCGACGCCCCGAACCAGCACCATGGAGACGCCACCATCACCTCCTCCACCGGATCTCCTTCACTCCGCCACCCAGCCGCCGGATCCGCCCGTTCCGGCCGGTTCCCGCCTGGCGCCGCGTCGAACCCATGCCTCCTCCGCTGCCGTTCTTCTTCAGCGAGGTGCAGTAGTGCTGCATCGAGCGCTTGACCACCACGAGCGTGGGTCACCAACTGGGCTCCAGATCAGGCCCAACGCGCCTCCTCCCCACCGACTTGGGCTTGGCCCATGGTGAGGGCACCCCGCGCCCCTCCTTTTTTCCCCTCCTGTTGGGCTAGCCTGCCAGTTTGGGCGTGTATAGTTTTTTTAGGCTGTGTGAATTTCTGTAATTATCCAGTGTAAAACAGTTTTACAGAAAAGCCCTTGTTGATCATGCATTTAATAATTCCACAACCGTGCATCGGATTGAAAACTTTATATATGAAACTTGGTTAGAATTTTGTGTAGATTAATAATTTGCCACTTTCATCCATGTTTAAAATGTTGTTTGTTTAAATTTTTCCTGTTGCCATGCTAAAATGTTTTATTCCATAACTTAATAACCGTAACTCCGAATTTAATAATCTTTATATGTAAATGGGGTAGAAAAATGCCTAGTTTAACATGGTGGCCTTACTTTGCATGTTTAATAACTCTAAAATTATGTTTAGGGAAGAACAGTACCATAACCAAAATATGCACGTGAGGAGTTTCTGGACTTGTTGTTTTGTTGTTCCGGCCTCATTTAACCTTGACTAGATAGGTAGTTTTACTTTGCTTCACCCTCTTGCCATGGTTAACAACATTTAATATTGTTGGCACATAAACAAGATCGAACTAAATAACTTGTCGTGGTGTTTCATCAATATGCAATTCATTGCATATTGAGCTCCACTTAATTTGTAGGGTTGTTTGTGCTCTTTGCCATGCCATGCCATGCCTCATTAAACTGGACATGCATCATACTTGGGTGTGCATCATACCATGTTCGTGTGTTGGTTGTTTACTATGTTGTGTGCTTATTTCCGGTGTTGCTTCTTCGGGTTGGTTCCGTTAACGTCGCGTTTGTGAGGACCCGTTCGACTACGTCTGTTCGTCTTCTTCATGGACTCGTTCTTCTTCCTTGCGGGAATTCAGGCAAGATGACCATACCCTCGAAATCACTTCTATCTTTGCTTGCTAGTTGCTCGCTCTTTTGCTATGCCTATGCTGCGATTCCTACCACTTGCTTATCATGCCTCCCATATTGTGAAGCCAAGCCTCTAACCCACCTTGTCCTAGCAAACCGTTGTTTGGCTATGTTACCGCTTTGCTCAGCCCCTCTTATAGCGTTGTTAGTTGCAGGTGAAGATTGAAGTTTGTTCCTTGTTGGAACATGGAGATGTTGTTCCTTGTTGGAACATGTTTACTTGTTGGGATATCACAATATCTCTTATTTAATTAATGCATCTATATACTTGGTAAAGGGTGGAAGGCTCGGCCTTATGCCTGGTGTTTTGTTCCACTCTTGGCGCCCTAGTTTCCGTCATATCAGTGTTATGTTCCCCGATTTTGCGTTCCTTACGCGGTTGGGTTATAATGGGAACCCCTTGACAGTTTGCCTTGAATAAAACTCCTCCAGCAATGCCCAACATTGGTTTTACCATTCGCGACCTAGCCTTTTCTTTCCCTTGGGTAGGCCTGCCCAAGGGTCATCTTTATTTTAACCCCCCCGGGCCAGTGCTCCTCTGAGTGTTGGTCCGAATTGAGCTGCCCGCGGGGCCACCTCGGGGAAACTTGAGGGTTGGTTTTACTCGTAGCTAGTCTCATCTGGGTGTGCCCTGAGAACGAGATATGTGCAGATCCTATCGGGATTTGTCGGCACATTTGGGCGGTGTTGCTGGTCTTGTTTTACCATTGTCGAAATGTCTTGTAACCGGGATTCCGAGTCTGATCGGGTCTTCCCGCTAGAAGGAATATCCTTCGTTGACCGTGAGAGCTTGTGATGGGCTAAGTTGGGACACCCCTGCAGGGATTTGAACTTTTGAAAGCCGTGCCCGCGGTTATGGGCAGATGGGGATTTGTTAATGTCCAGTTGTAGAAAACCTGAAGTTGACCTTAATTAAAATACATCAACTGCATGTGTTGCCGTGATGGTCTCTTCTTGGCGGAGTCCGGGAAGTGAACACGGTGTTGGAGTAATGTTTGACGTAGGTTGTTTTAGGATCACTTCTTGATCATAGTTGTTTGACCGTGCTTTTGCCTTCTCTTCTCGCTCTCATTTGTGTATGTTAGCCACCATATATGCTAGTGCTTGCTGCAGCTCCACCTCATACCTTTTACCTTACCCATAAGCTTAAATAGTTTTGATCGCGAGGGTGTGAGAATGCTGAGTCCCCGTGACTCACAGATACTTCCAAAACCAGTTTGCAGGTGCCGATGTTACCGAGCGGGTGACGCAACCAAGCTCAGGAGGAGCTCGATGAAGATCTTGTCCTTTGTGTTGTTCCGTTCTAGTTGATCAGTAGTGGAGCCCAGTCGGGACGATCGGGGATCTGTGTAGCATTTGGGGTAGTCTTCTTTTATTTTGGTTCCGTAGTCGGACCTTGATTGTATCTGGATGATGTAATGCTTTATTCATGTATTGTGTGAAGTGGCGAGTGTAAGCCAACTATGTATCCTTTTTTCCCTTATGTATTACATGGGTTGTTTGCGAAGATTACCTCACTTGCGACATTGCTTTCAATGCGGTTATGCCTCTAAGTCGTGCTTCGACATGTGGGAGATATAGCTGCATCGAGGGTGTTTCACCTCTCCATCGACATTCGCCACTCCGAAGCGAGGAAACGGGACTACATCGACAACAAGCTTTCCGCGCACAAGGAGGAGAAAGATGAAAGGATGGAGGAGATTCGGACTTTGTTGGCCAAAAGTTCTTCCCCTTCATCGTCCTCAAGGCGGCGGCGAGCAAGTCAATCATCTTTGGATCACCCAAGTGACACAAGCGCAAGTCGTCCACATGTCACCTCCAAGCATCATGTGCACGGCGACGACGAACGCCATCGAGCTCAAGCACGACAACGACACCATCAACATGAAGATGCTCAAGATGCTCCTACCTACAAGTCCCAACAAGCCATACTTCACGCCAAGTCCAAACTCCATGACCACCAGAGAAGACCGCGAGACAAGCACCACCAAGGGCACGCTGCGGCTACAACAACCACTTCGGCATCTTCACCAAGTGCCATCAAGGCATCTTCGCCTTCGGACATACGACATCTTCGCCTACTTCCCATGAGTTCACCTACATCGACATCTTCACCAACGAGGCGACCACCTACGAGCGAGGGCGACACTTCCATCTTCGGAAGCCCTCCAAGGAAGATGGCCGAGCATGGGACATTTCCTTTAGTCATGGAGATGAGCTACGAGGTGCCACATCATATGGACCTCCTACGACAACAAGACGGTGACAAGACGGTCGAGCTAGGGCCATCCCCTTCGACCACGGCGACGAGCATGAACCTCTTCAACAACATGAAGACGGCGCCCATATTGGACTCATACTCCGAGTCAAGCTACGAGACCGCACATGAGACCTTATCTTTGGTCTTAGACGAGAATGATGATGTGCCATCTTCGGCCTTCATCCATGGCTACGACCACGACATGATTGAGCATGGAGACATTTGCACCTGCATCTCTCCGACACCCACATATGATGAGATGCCCCAATTCCCATGTGAGGAGAGACACCCCACCATGAGTGATATGAGTGACTCCACCATACGTGACATTGAGTGCATTTCCTATGAGAGGATGAGTGTGACCACCACTAGCCCCACACATGAGAGCATGCCACACATCCTATGTGAGGTTGAGAGCCATTTGAGTGACTCCACCAACCATATGAGTGAGAGCATCCAAGAGGGAGTGAGTGAGCCACAACACTTGGTGAGTGAGGTAGTTGATACGGCACGTGAGGCCACTTTGATTTCTAATGACTTAACCTCTACTCCTAGTGTGATTTCTTCTTTGGTTCTAGGTCTCCTACATGACGACACGCCTATCCTCGACGAGTCCATACCTCCAATGGAGACAACGATGGCCATGGTGGAAGAAGATGCACCCCCACATGGTTCCATCAAGATAAAGATGACCACGACTCGGTCTTCGACACCTCACCCACAACACATGAGCGATGCTCCAAAGGTAACATAGGTGATAGTGCTTCTCTTGTCCCACTAGTGGACTATTTTGCGAATGATTGCTTGCATGATGTCGACACACCTATTACCATGCTTCATGCTAGTGCGAATTCTTCATGTCATGACTTGCCAATTTATGATGAATATGATGAGCATGTTGATTTGCCTAGTTGTGATGCTATGCTCCATAGGATATCATGTGAAAATTCTATTGGTCACATCATGTTTGACAATCCATTAAACTTGTCATATGCTATGAGTGAGATCTCCCATATAGCATCATTTCAATCTCAACATAGTAACTATGCATGTCGCATTAAAATAAATCCCATTTGCACTTATGGCATAGATGACGAGATGATGGTCATTGGCTTTTGTTTTTCATGTGATGATATTGCCATGCTTCCTTTACATGATTTGCGCAATTCATCTACTATGCCATGCCATGATCGCGATCTTCCAAATATGCATTGTTTTGGATGTTGTCAATATTCTCCAAGTGATGTTTCCATTAATGCTCATGAGGAGACCCCCATAGTTTCCTCATACATATTAGGAAATTTTGATGCATTCCATACTTGGCATGATTCCCATAATTGCTTGCACCATATGCATTCCACGCATAACAATGCTCTAGATATTTCCCGTGACGATTACACAATTTGAGTCTCCATTATGCTATACATCACAACAAACCTATCATGATGGATGACGTGTTTCTATATCATGCATCTCATTTATTTGAGCATTGGATATTTTGTGCTAACCAACACAAGCACGTGCGCATCATGATGGATGATGTGTACATCTACCACACACACACAATTTTCCCTTTGTCTTCGTTTTGTGTAGGTACTCACGTATACTCATCAACCTCTCAATCCCAAGAGTTGACGAAAAGAGCTCTTGAGAGCAACGACGATTTGGGATCCCGTGGACTATCCTTACCACCGTTCTCTTCGTGCAACGTCTACGCGCATCTATTCTACTTGTCTCTCACACGGCTATGGGCTATATACCGCTTATCGCTTCATGCTCATTTTACCGTGTTCACTTTGCATGCTATGCCTTTGCCATGCAATTGTGACCCTTGCTTGCATCTACCCATGATTCATCATTATGCTACTCCTATGTGTATTTGCATGCTTGGTGGAGATCCTTGTTGCTATTTCCATGTTTATCATGTGCCTCGTGCTATTGATGCTATTTCGCTCATATCTTGCTTTCATGCTTGTGCTATGTCATGTGAATTATTCATGCACACTATTTGCACCCATGACATGCTTGCTATGATTCCCTCTAGTATGTTGCATCTTCGCACTACTAGCTCACACCACTTGATTGCTATGATTGCTTGCTTTGTCGCATCACCCATGTTCCATCATTACTTGCTTTCTTGGGTTGATGACGTATATGTTCATGCCTCTCACATGATATATTTTGTTCATTGCCGCTTGCCTCCAATTGTTGCATCTATGCTTATTGATCATGGAGACTTGGACACTTTACTTGTGATGCATCCTTGCTTGATTGAGCCTATTGTATTTGGTTGTTCTCGCATCATCTGCCTCCATACTATGAAATGCTCCCTTGTCCTTTCTTATGATGAGCATGATACATACACTTGTTGGGTATCTCACCATTCGAATGATAGGTGTTGCATTTGCACTAACCTCATTTGTTTTTCCGAGTGTTTGTCATGTTCTTTCATTTTGAAGGATTCACAAGGTGGCACCATCATGAAACACCTTGGTCATGTGAAGGCGTACACGATGCACAACACCAACATTTTCGACATCCTCATAAAGGTGAACTCTTTCCCTTTGAGCCCTCCTCAATTACACATATTGGATGGGTCATTCTTTCATTGTTGTTTCATTCTTCTTGTCTACATGTTGCACCTATTGGATGGAGGACCGACATTGAAGATTGGCTCTATGGACCTTCGCATTGAGGAGCGCTTGGACTTATTGGATAAACCTTCGAACCAACACTTCTACCACGACATTGAGCTATGGTACAACACCACCCATAACAAATTTGCATGTTATGCATGGATTGTCTCACATTATGATTGCCTTGTTACATCTTGTATTTCGATGTCATCCGTGATATATGAGCTTGTGCATTTCCTTAGCAAATTTGTTGTGATCTTTCTTGATGGCATATTCATACATCATGATCATATTGCCCACCATCAATTGCATGATAACATAGTGACATTGCACACCAATTACCATGTTCACGCTTTTGATACACCGTCCCATTATGACATCATTTTGCACAATGGTTGCATTGATCATTTTCACAACACAATTTTGTGCACAATGAATGTTTTTTCTCCCATGAATGCTTTGCATGCCTTTCCATATCTTTTGGATAAGCTTCATGCACCTTGTCATGATCAATCTTGTTGCACGGACTCATTCTTACATGATGGACACCTTGTGTGCGCTAACTATTGTATTTCCAAGTGTCGTTTGTGTTTCCTCTTTGTGCATGTGTACCACTTCGGAGACACCTTGGAGTACTTGGATTGCGCCATGTCTTCCACTTCGTCCAACTACAAGTCCATCCACGACAACCGTTTCCATGGTGATGAGGTTTTCGATCTGAGGTCGGATCTTTCCCAAGGGAGGGGAGATGATGCGGAGCATCCTATGATCATCCCCATGTACACTACGACTTCTCCCCAAGCCCCTAGTGCCCACATCTTGAGACCTCAAGCATACGCCATTGGACACAAGGTGAACTCGCTCCTTTCCGAATCTTCCCTTTCCGCATGTAAGACACGGATGCTACCTCAAGCGCGGACCTTGTGCATACTCAGGTCCATCCGAGGAGATCATGGAGAGCCTACGGGCCAAGGCCGAGTGCGTGCGGGAGTGAGGGAAGGAGAGCTAGCTGCTATAGCCCGAGCGGTACTACTGCCCACACCAAGTGGTACTACCGCTGAAGGCCCGCAGGCGGTACTACCGCCCAACACCCGCTCTACTGCCGCTCAACCCGACAAACTCCTATGATCGAGCGATGTGGGTCCGGCACTACCGCCTGTCCAAGCGGCACTATCGCTTAAGCGGTACTACCGCCCGATGTCCGGTACTACCGCCCTGCCTGTGCGCAGAGCACGGGCCAACGACCCATATATCCCCCCTCTCACTTACCCCTTCATGGGCTTAGACTATATATACTCCCCCTCATCCTCCTAGTTAGGGTTAGCGTTGGTTTAGCTCATTTGAGAGATAGAGCTATGCTCATCCATATCGGATCTACTCCATGAGAGAGACCGTGGACTCTACAGAGAAGATCCCTTTGGATTCAAGACCTCCTTTTGGAGAAGAACTTCAAGACCTCCTCAAGGAGAATACCGGCTACCTATGTATCATGCCTAGTTGATTGTGTATCGTGTACCTTCCTTTGTGTTCATGGTTCTAGCGCATGTGTGATCATACTTGTTGGTTTGAGTGTTCTCTTGTGTTCCCCTTGTGATTTTCCTCTCGTTTCCATCCTCATGTTCTTCGCGTTCTTCGCGGGATCCGCTCCTTTCGTGAAAGATCGGCCTATAGGGTTCTACCCTACATCACCTTCCTCCTCAAAACCCTAAATTTCGCTCCTCCGTGCACCGGACGTGTCCGGCCCGCGCCGGACAACGTCCGCTCCGCCCTGCCGCTGCCACGTGGCACGACGTGGTTCGTCCACCGCCTTCCTCCTCCGCCGGCCTGGGAGAGCCCGCGTGCGGCCCCCCCGAGCCCATTGCCACTGCGCCGCCTCAAGCCGAAGCCCGCCGCCTTCCTCCACGCGTCCGGCCGCACGAGCCTCCCGGCGCCGCCGCGCGCCATTGCCGGTGACTGCCCCGCGCCGGCGACGCCGTCCCTCCACCGGCCGCACCTCGCCGCCCCAAG
>NC_041382.1:337850177-337911037 GCF_002162155.2 Triticum dicoccoides
CGTCCTCCTCCGGCCCCGGCGACCTCCTCCCCATTCGGCGAGCTTCTTCCACTACTCCGGCGACCTCTCTTCTCTGGCGAACCTCGGGCGACGCGCACTTCTATAGTACCCGAACCCTAGATCTCAGATCCACTTCTCGGGGTTGACTTTTTCCCCTCTCTAGTTATTTTTTTGCAATCTTTGACTCATCAGAACTTCCTCACCGTGGCTCTGATTCGTGCGTACATCATTTCGTCTAATTGCATAATTTTCATTTGAGATAATCTTGGTGCCCGAAATGCTATTGGAAGAGGGCTATGTGATGATAGTTTCAGATCTGTTTTAGCAAATGCACTTTTGTCATTTTTGCCATGATTAATGTGTGCATGCTATGATCCTGAGCTCTACATGGGTTTTGCAATATGCCATGCCATCTTTACAGGGGTGTATGCCATGTATTTTTTTGATCTATGTGGTGACTAGCACAAGAATGCAAAGTAGCTTACTCAATGATGCTGATTTTAGGGACTTAGAATTTCACTAAGTCCTTGCCCTGTCATTATTTTTATGCCATATGTTCATGTTGTTTCCTAGTGATCCGTGCCTCTTTTGAGCATGATCAGTAAGGAGGCTTTGTAGATAATGTTTTTCTCTATCCATCCATGTCTTTGTTTGCAATTATGGAGCACCCTAGCTTGAGTCAATCGAGCTCTACTTTTTCTATAAAATGTTCCTGGCAGATTGTTAACATGTTTAGCAATTTTGCCGAGCTTGTTGTTGTTGATCCGTGCATGCTATGTCGTTGTTCTTGCCATGTCTAACTTCTATGCCATGTCTATTTGCTTGGTGTATGCTTAGTTTGTCATGCAATGCCTCGTATTGAGTGCATCGAGCTTGTAAACATGCCTACTTGATAACTGTTTTGCCATGCTCCAGTTTTTCACAAAGTCTGAACATGTTTATGTTTTTGCTATGTTCACATGCTTGCAATGGTATTTTCTAATCCCTTTTGGCTCATGGTCACTAAGGGACTTTTGTTGCATGCTTTGAGTAGCTTCATACCATGCCTTGCTTTGCCATGATATGTTCCTGTAGCATGTAGTTATCGTGCTCTAAACTTTGCTTCCTGGTGATAAATTCCTGACATGCTGTTAATTCCACTAAGTCTGAAACCTGTAATCTTTTGCACTTTTGCCATGCTTGTTTGAACCTGTTAATGAGTGAATTAGCCATAGCTCAGTGTTCATCTTTTGTCAAGCATCATGAGTGGATCCCTGCCATGTATTTTTTTTGCCATGTTTGAGTGCAGTAGCTTATTTATCTTGATGCATTTAGAAGGCTACTTGCTGTTAATCGCAGACCGGTGCCATATTTGTTTTGCTTGCCATTTCCAAACCGTGCATCCAATTCCGGTGATCTTTATATCGATTTCAACCGAAATCACCTCAACTTTCCAGTGGAACTCTTGGATTTCCAAGTTGAGGCCAGGTTCAATCATTTCTTTCCAAATCTTGCCTATGCATCACATATCGCATCCCGCATATCATACCATGTTGGCATCATGTTGCTTGAGCATTGCACGTGGTTGATTGTGTTCCCTTTTTGCTTGTTTTTCTCGTTTGGTTAGAGCCGAGAGATGAGTACGTGAACGAGGAGCCCGTTGAGTACGCCTATGAGGATCAAGGCAACTCTAAGAACTTTGCAGGCAAGAAGACCATACCCTCGAAATCACTTCTATCTTTGCTTGCTAGATGCTCGCTCTTTTGCTATGCCTATGCTACGATACCTACTACTTGCTTATCATGCCTCCCATATTTCCATGTCAAACCTCTAACCCACCTTGTCCTAGCAAACCGTTGTTTGGCTATGTTACCGCTTTGCTCAGCCCCTCTTATAGCGTTGCTAGTTGCAGGTGAAGATTGGAGATCGTTCCTTGTTGGAACTTGTTTATTGTTGGGATATCACCATATTATCTTGTTTATCTTAATGCACCTATATACTTGGTAAAGGGTGGAAGGCTCGACCTTATGCCTAGTGTTTTGTTCCACTCTTGCCGCCCTAGTTTCCGTCATATCGGTGTTATGTTCCCGGATTTTGCGTTCCTTACACGGTTGGGTTATAATGGGAACCCCTTGACAGTTCACCTTGAATAAAACTCCTCCAGCAATGCCCAACCTTGATTTTACCATTTCCACCTAGCCTCTTTTTCCCTTGGGTTTCCGGAGCCCAAGGGTCATCTTTATTAAACCACCTGGGCCAGTGCTCCTCTGAGTGTTGGTCCAAACTAGAGCCCCTTGCAGCGCCACCTCGGGGAAACTCGAGGGTTGGTTTTAGTTGTACGGATTGCTTATCCGGTGTGCCCTGAGAACGATATATATGCAGCTCCTATCGGGATTTGTCGGCACATTCGAGCGGTGTTGCTGGACTTGTTTTACCATTGTCAAGGATGTCTTGTAACCGGGATGCCGAGTCTGATCGGATTGTCTTGGGAGAAGGAATATCCTTCGTTGACCGTGAGAGCTTGTGATGGGCTAAGTTGGGACTCCCCTGCAGGGATTTGAACTTTCGAAAGCCGTGCCCGCGATGAAGACTCTCGCCATTACTACGTGTCTTTCCCCGATGATCAGTAGTGGTGCCCAGTTGGGGCGATCAGGGACTTTGTCGCATTTGGGGTTGATCTTTATTTTGGTTCCGTAGTCGGACCTTGAGTGTATTTGGATGAATGTAATGACTTATTTATGTATTCGTGTGATGTGGCGAGTGTAAGCCAACTATGTACCTTTCCCCTTTATTTGTGTACATGGGTTGTCTGCGAAGATTACCTCACTTGCGTCATTGCTTTCTATGCGGTTATGCCTCTAAGTCGTGCTTCGACACGTGGGAGATATAGCTGCATCGAGGGCGTTACACTAGCCATAACGACAAGCAAGCAAACTAACGCACGAGCAAACAAAAAGCAAGCGGGCAAAAAGAGGCAAATAGAGGAGGATAGGGAGAGAGAGGGCAAATAAAACGGCAAGGGCGAAGTGGGGGAGAAGAAAAAGAGAGGCAAATGGCAAATAATATAATGCGGGATATAAGGGTATGTGATGGGTACTTGGTATGTTGACTTTTGCGTAGACCTCCCCGGCAACGGCGCCATAAATCCTTCTTGCTACCTCTTTTAGCACCGCATTGGTTTTCCCCGAAGAGGAAGGGATGATGCAGCAAAGTAGCGTAAGTATTTCCCTCAGTTTTTGAGAACCAAGGTATCAATCCAGTAGGAGGCTACGCGCAAGTCCCTCGCACCTACACAAAACAAATAAATCCTCGCAACCAACGCAAATAGGGGTTGTCAATCCCTATAGGGCCACTTACGAGAGTGAGATCTGATAGATATGATAAGATAATATTTTTGGTATTTTTATGATAAAGATGCAAAGTAGAATAAAGGCAAAGTAAATAACTAAGTAGTAGGATATCAATTTGATAAAGATAGACTCGGGGGCCATAGGTTTCACTAGTGGCTTCTCTCGAGAGCATAAGTATTCTACGGTGGGTGAACAAATTACCGTTGAGCAATTGACAGAATTGAGCATAGTTATGAGAATATCTAGGTATGATCATGTATATAGGCATCACGTCCGAGACAAGTACACCGACTCCTGCCTGCATCTACTACTATTACTCCACTCATCGACCGCTATCCAGCATGCATCTAGAGTATTAAGTTAAAAACAGAGTAACGCCTTAAGCAAGATGACATGATGTAGAGGGATAGACTCATGCACTATGAAGAAAACCCCATCTTGATATCCTCGATGGCAACAATACAATACGTGCCTTGCTGCCCTTACTGTCATCGGGAAAGGACACCGCAAGATTGAACCCAAAGCTAAGCACTTCTCCCATTGCAAGAAAGATCAATCTAGTAGGCCAAACAAAACTGATAATTCGAAGAGACATGCAAAGATAACCAATCATACATAAAAGAATTCAGAGAAGATTCAAATATTATTCATAGATAGACTTGATCATAAACCCACAATTCATCGGTCCCAACAAACACACCGCAAAAAGAAGATTACATCGAATAGATCTCCACAAGAGAGGGGGAGAACATTGAATTGAGATCCAAAAAGAGAGAAGAAGCCATCTAGCTACTAACTATGGACCCGTAGGTCTGAAGTAAACTACTCACACTTCATCGGAGAGGCTATGGTGTTGATGTAGAAGCCCTCCATGATCGATGCCCCCTCCGGCGGAGCTCCGGAACAGGCCCCAAGATGGGATCTCGTGGATACAGAAAGTTACGGCAGTGGAATTAGGGTTTTGGCTCCGTATCTGATCGTTTGAGGTTACGTGGGTATATATAGGAGGAAGAAGTACGTCGGTGGAGCAACAGGGGGCCCATGAGGGTGGAGGGCGCGCCTGGGGGGGGGGGGGCAGGCACGCCCACCGACCTCGTGGCCTCCTGTTAGCTGGCTTGACGTAGGGTCCAAGTCTCCTGAGTTGTATTCGGTGAGAAAATCACGTTCCCGAAGGTTTCATTCCGTTTGGACTCCGATTGATATTCCTTTTCTTCGAAACCCAAAAATAGCAAAAAGACAGCAATTCTAGGCTGGGCCTCCGGTTAATAGGCTAGTCCCAAAAATAATATAAAAGTGGATAATAAAGCCCAATAATGTCCAAAACAGTAGATAATATAGCATGGAGCAATCAAAAATTATAGATACGTTGGAGACGTATCAAGCATCCCCAAGCTTAATTCCTGCTCGTCCTCGAGTAGGTAAATGATAAAAACATAATTTTTGATGCGGAGTGCTACTTGGCATAATTTTAATGTAATTCTTCTTAATTGTGGTATGAATATTCAGATCCGAAAGATTCAAGACAAAAGTTTATATTGACATAGAAAATATTAATACTTCAAGCATACTAACAAAGCAATTATGTCTTCTCAAAATAACATGGCTAAAGAAAGTTATCCCTACAAAATTATATAGTCTAGCTATGCTCTATCTTCACCACACAAGATATTTAAATCATGCACAACCCCGATGACAAGCCAAGCAATTGTTTCATACTTTTGACATTCTCAAACCTTTTTCAATATTCACGCAATACATGAGCGTGAGCCATGGATATAGCACTATAGGTGGAATAGAGTGGTGGTTGTGGAGAAGACAAAAAGGGAAGATAGTCTCACATCAACTAGGCGTATCAACGGGCTATGGAGATGCCCATCAATAGATATGAATGTGAGTGAGTAGGGATTGCCATGCAACGGATGCACTAGAGCTATAAGTATATGAAAGCTCAAAAAGAAACTAAGTGGGTGTGCATCCAACTTGCTTGCTCATGAAGATCTAGGGAAATTTTTGAGGAAGCCCGTCATTGGAATATACAAGCCAAGTTCTATAATGAAAAATTCCCACTAGTATATGAAAGTGATAATATGAGAGACTCTCTACTATGAAGATCATGATGCTACTTTGAAGCACAAGTGTGGTAAAAGGATAGTAACATTGTACTTTCTCTCTTTTTCTCTCATATTTTTTATTTGGGCCTTTTCTCTTTTTTATGGCCTCTTTTCTTTCTCTCTTTTTTTTAAAAATTTTCGTCCGGAGTCTCATCCCGACTTGTGTGGGAATCATAGTCTCCATCATCCTTTCCTCACTTGGGACAATGCTCTAATAATGATGATCATCACACTTTTATTTTTCTTACAACTCAACAATTACAACTCGATACTTAGAACAAAATATGACTCTATGTGAATGCCTCCAGCGGTGTACCGGGATATGCAATGATTCATGAGTGACATGTATGAAAGAATTATGAACGGTGGCTTTGCCACAAATACTATGTCAACTACATGATCATGCTAAGCAATATGACAATGATGGAATGTGTCATAAACGGAATGGTGGAAAGTTGCATGGCAATATATCTCGGAATGGCTATGGAAATGCCATAATAGGTAGGTATGGTGGCTGTTTTGAGGAAGGTATATGGTGGGTGTATGATACCGGCGAAAGGTGCGCGGTATTAGAGAGGCTAACAAAGGTGGAAGGGTGAGAGTGCGTATAATCCATGGACTCAACATTAGTCATAAGGAACTCATATACTTATTGCAAAAATCTACAAGTTATCAAAGAAAAGTATTACGCGCATGCTCCTAGGGGGATAGATTGGTAGGAAAAGACCATCGCTCGTCCCCGACCGCCACTCATAAGGAAGACAATCAATAAATAAACCATGCTCCGACTTCATCACATAACGGTTCACCATACGTGCATGCTACGGGAATCAAAAACTTCAACACAAGTATTTATCATATTCAGAACTACTCAACTAGCATGACTTTAATATCACAATCTCCATATCTCAAAACAATTATCAAGTATCAAAGTTATCATAGTATTCAACACACTCATAAGAAAGTTTTTATTATTAATGTTGCATACCAAGCATATTAGGATTTTAAGCAAATTACCATGCTATTTAAGACTCTCAAAATAATCTAAGTGAAGCATGAGAGATCAATAGTTTCTATAAAACAAATCGACCACCGTGCTTTAAAAGATATAAGTGAAGCACCAGAGCAAAATTATATAACTCAAAAGATATAAGCGAAGCACATAGAGTATTCTGACAAATTCCAAATCATGTATGGCTCTCTAAAAAGGTGTGTACAGAAAGGATGATTGTGGTAAACTAATAAGCAAAGACTCAAATCATACAAGACGCTCCAAGTAAAACACATATCATGTGGTAAATAAAAATACAGCTCCAAGTAAAGTTACCGATAGAAGTAGACGAAAGAGGGGATGCCTTCAGGGGCATCCCCAAGCTTTGGCTTTTAGATGTACTTATATTATCTTGGGGGTTCCATGGGCATCCCCAAGCTTAGGCTCTTGCCACTCTTTGTTCCATAATCCATCAAATCTTTACCCAAAACTTGAAAACTTCACAACACAAAACTTAAAGTAGAAAATCTCGTGAGCTCCGTTAGCGAAAGAAAACAAAAGACCACTTCAAGGTACTGTAATTAACTCATTATTTATTTATATGGGTGTTATAACTACTGTATTACAACTTCTCTATGGTTCATAAACTATTTTACTAGCCATAGATTCATCAAAATAAGCAAACAACACACGAAAAACAGAATCTGCCAAAAAACAGAACAGTCTGTAGTAATCTGTAGATAGCGCAAGATCTAGAATCCCAAAAATTCTAAAATAAATTTATGGACGTGAGTAATTTATCTATTAATCATCTGAAAAAAGAATTAACTAAATATCACTTTCCAAATAAAAATGACAGCAGTTCTCGTGAGCGCTAAAGTTTCTGTTTTTTACAGCAAGTTCAACAAGACTTTCCCCAAGTCTTCCCAACGGTTCTACTTGGCACAAACACTAATTAAACACAAAAAACACAACCAAAACAGAGTCTATATAATTTATTTATTACTAAACAGGAGCAAAAATTAAGGAATAAAAATAAAATTGGGTTGCCTCCCAACAAGCGCTATCGTTTAACGCCCCTAGCTAGGCATAACAAGCAAGAATAGATCTAGGTATTGCCATCTTTGGTAGGCTATTCTTCAATGAGGCAGCTACCATCTTTATGAGTTTCTTTCTTTTTATTAATTATCAAACTTTTAGGCACAAGATCGAAAAATTCATTTGTAACAAATGGTTCCTTAATGATAGCAAAAAGATTGGGGTGAACACTTATAGATTTAAGATCCGCATATTCCTTACTAGATGATTCACCCTTATTTTTAGGAACATACATAAGCTTGGCAACTTTAGTGGAGGAACTTGGAGTATTCTTTACGGAAGAAAAAGCGGTTCCAAATTGGTAATAATATTCTCAAGTTTATCGATCCTAACAGAATCATGATTTATTTTCTCATTAACTATGGGTTCCTTTTCTTTAATATCTTTCAAAGTAACTCCTACTTTAGATCCATATTGAGAGATTCGGCTGTGGATCTTTTTATCCAAATTTTCAATTAACTCTACAGTAGCAACCTTATTTTCAATAGTTTCAAGCCTTTGGATTACATGCTCCAAAGTTAATATAGTTCCATTAACCAAAAGAGGGGGGAGCCAAATAAATCTAACATAGCATTATAAGAATCAAAAGTATGGCTACCCAAAAAATTCCCTCCGGTAATAGTATCAAGAACATAATGGTGCCAAGGAGTAATGCCTACATAAAAATTGCGAAGGAGAATGGTAGTAGATTGCTTCCTAGTAGATTTATTTTGACCATTGCAAATTCTATACCACGCATCTTTTAGATTTTCACCCTCCCTTTGCTTAAAATTTAGAATTTCATTCTCGGGAGATAACGGAGAAGATAAGGGACTAGCCATAACGACAAGCAAGCAAACTAACACACAAGCAAACAAAAAGCAAGTGGGCAAAAAGAGGCAAATAGAGGGAGGATAAGGAGAGAGAGGGCAAATAAAACGGCAAGGGTGAAGTGGGGGAGAGGAAAACAAGAGGCAAATGGCAAATAATGTAATGCGGGAGATAAGGGTATGTGATGGGTACTTGGTATGTTGACTTTTGCATAGACCTCCCCGGCAACGGCACCAGAAATCCTTCTTGCTACCTCTTTTGGCACTGTGTTGGTTTTCCCCAAAGAGGAAGGGATGATGCAGCAAAGTAGCGTAAGTATTTCCCTCAGTTTTCGAGAACCAAGGTATCAATCTAGTAGGAGGCTACGCGCGAGTCCCTCACACCTGCAAAAAACAAATAAATCCTCGCACCAACGCAAATAGGGGTTGTCAATCCCTATAGGGCCACTTACGAGAGTGAGATCTGATAGATATGATAAGATAATATTTTTGGTATTTTTATGATAAAGATGCAAAGTAAAATAAATAACTAAGTAGTAGGAGATTAATATGATAAAGATAGACCAGGGGGCCATAGGTTTCACTAGTGGCTTCTCTCGAGAGCATAAGTATTCTACGGTGGGTGAACAAATTACTGTTGAGCAATTGACAGAATTGAGCATAGTTATGAGAATATCTAGGTATGATCATGTATATAGGCATCACATCCAAGACAAGTAGACTGACTCCTGCCTGCATCTACTACTATTACTCCACTCATCGACCGCTATCCAGCATGCATCTAGAGTATTAAGTTAAAAACAGAGTAACACCTTAAGCAAGATGACATGATGTAGAGGGATTGACTCATGCAATATGAAGAAAACCCCATCTTGTTATCCTCGATGGCAACAATACAATACGTGCCTTGCTGCCCTTACTGTCACCGGGAAAGGACACCGCAAGATTGAACCCAAAGCTAAGCACCTCTCCCATTGCAAGAAAGATCAATCTAGTAGGCCAAACCAAAATGATAATTTGAAGAGACTTGCAAAGATAACCAATCATACATAAAAGAATTCAGAGAAGATTCAAATATTATTCATAGATAGACTTGATCATAAACCCACAATTCATCGGTCCCAACAAACACACCACAAAAAGAAGATTACATCGAATAGATCTCCACAAGAGAGGGGGAGAACATTGTATTGAGATCCAAAAAGAGAGAAGAAGCCATCTAGCTACTAACTATGGACCCGTAGGTCTGAAGTAAACTACTCACACTTCATAAAAGAGGCTATGGTATTGATGTAGAAGCCCTCCGTGATCGATGCCCCCTCCGGCGGAGCTCCGGAACAGGCCCCAAGATGGGATCTCGTAGATACAGAAAGTTGTGGCTGTGGAATTAGGGTTTTGGCTCTGTATCTGATCGTTTGGGGGTACGTGGGTATATATAGGAGGAACAAGTACGTCGGTGGAGCAACAGGGGGCCCACGAGGGTGGAGGGAGCACCTGGGGGGGGGGGCAGGTGCGCCCCCTACCTCGTGGCCTCCTGTTAGCTGGCTGTCGGAGTAATGGGCCATGGGTAGGCCAACCCGAGTGCCATAAACTTTCAAGACATCGGGGCAGGCTGCGCCCCTCAAGACCCTAGGACAAAGAGCCGCCTCCTGAGGAGTTGACGGCAAGGCGGCCGACTGCCCACTCACGGCCAAGTCCCAGGGACGACTTCCAGAGAAGCCGGCTTTGGGGAGTCGGCCTGCGACTCCAACAAACCCCATGACCTCATCAAAGGGGACGAGCCAGGGGCGTGGCTACAGCAAAGCCCACCCCCGCGCCTTCCCAAGGGCAGGCATGGCCCCAGCACGCCGTACCCCGGAAGATCTCTGTGCGGCGTGGCACTGTTGCCATGCCGGCCCTGACATCAGCACCGCAGGGCCGAATCCTGCACCCATGACGGCTTGTCTGTACGGCTTGGAGGCAGCAGGGCCCACTAGTCAGTGAGACCTCGGGAGAAGGCAGGAGGACCACCAGTCGGACCCGTCGGGAGTCGGCCCGGGGGAGTCGGCCGAGCCCTCCCCCGGGGCCCATGCGCCATTAATCAAGATGAGATGGGGAGTGGCAACAGTGATCGCCCGCCAGGCGGCGGGGCTGTTGCCACGACCTCATGATCAAGCCCGCGTCATCAGAAGTACGGCTACAGTAATCAGCAGCCGGCAAGACCCGCCCGTGGTGGACGCGGCCTATCGGCTCCGTACCCGGCCAGTCGGCGGGGCCCGCCAGTCGGCGGGCCCCAGCGGTCAGCAGAGAAGGCGGAGGCTAGAGACACTGACGGCTGGGCCCGCGCCCAGCCGGATTACCATTGTACCCCTAGGGGGTAGGCCTATATTAACCCCTAGGGCACCCATGCAAAGGGTTGGAACCCATTAGCTCTAGACCAAATCATATAGGAGGGAGAGAGCTAGTCTTGCCCTCTCCCACCACCAGAAAACAGCTCGAGGAGCAACCGTGTAAGCACTTTGCCTTAGTGATCATGCGGAGACCCCGCAGAGCAGCAGTAGGGGTATTATCTCCCCGGAGAGCCCCGAAGCTGGGTAAGATTCGTCGGCGTGCATGTCTTCGCCTCATCCCGTTTCCAGGCACCGGCGACGTTCTACTCGCCCCCACCATGATAAGCCATCCATTGGCATATGTCGCACCAAACCCCCGGCATTTGGCGTCCACCGTGGGGCCTGGTGCACCGCCGTCCGGAGATCTATTCTGGACGGGAACCCTTTTCCTCCCTGGCGAGCGCAGTCAGCCAGGCACGCCAGATGGAGTTTGCGCCGACGCGCTAAGCGGCGTCGAGATCGGCTGCGCAGTCAGCTCCTTGGCCGAACTCGTCGGCGAGGTCCGCCTCTCCGACGGACCTGCATCCAACGCAGGCACGGGCGGCCCCGAGAACCTTCTCACGGGCCTCCTTGATCAACTCCACGTTTCTGGCGAGCCTGCCGTAGACTTGGAGTCCGTAGGCTCCACCGACCCGATGCTGGTCGACTCTGACACCGCGTCGCTCAACGCGTTCCCCACCAACGTGGTGGTCTACGACGAACCTCTCCCCCATGCAGAGAGCGACGGAAGCACCATCACTGAGGTGCTAGTCATCAGTCATGACGAGTTCCCCGGCGGAGGAGCGCCCGACTCACTCGACGCGGCGTTGCAAGACCTAACTGCGCCCATTTCGGAAGACGCTGACGCAGAGACGTTGGAAGCGCTCCGCCTTCAGCTCGTTGAAGGCGCAAAGAAGCTGGCCAGCATGAGGCGCTTGTCAGAAGCCTACCAGTGGGAGATGGATCGCGCTGTCGGCGGCTCACCGGGCCCGGCGGAGCCCAGCCGCCTTGGCGCGGTCCGGCAGCGCGGCGTAGCCATCGCCAACCTATTTGGGGCAAGCCGCCCTGTGTACGCTACACCAGCAGAGAACATCCGAGCCGCCCAGGCAGCGGCGGACGAGCTAGACAATTTCGAGGGCGAAGAACGCCGCCTCATGATGCAGTGAGTCCAACGGCTTTTCGACGCGGCCGCCGCGCAGAACGAGGCCGGCTGCCGCGCGGAGGCGCCTCATCGGCCCAACGATGACCTTCACCGAGACCAAGACGCGATGTCTCGGACGCCGACTAGCGGCAGCCGAGGAAGAAGAGACAAGGAGCCGACTATCAGCCACAGTCGAACTCGCATTACCATAGAGCGCGATCGAGACGGCCGCCCAAGGGCAGTGGAACGACGGGACGACTGTCCGCCTCCCCCTCCCCGCAAGGAGAGGCGAGTCTCCCCGCCGCCTGTTGACCATCCGACTCTCCGTGACTGCCTCAGCCACCGAGAGGGAGTTGGAGAGAACGACGCCCGCCATCGGATCGACCGACTCCACCGATCCTTAGCACTGGAAGAAGAAGACGAGCTGGGTCCGCCTTGTTTCGGGCCCCGCATTCGGGACGAGCCCTTTCCCAGAGGGTTCACGCTCCCAAGAGACACGCCCAAGTATACCGGCTCCGTGAAGCCGGAAGACTGGCTAGTCGACTACCCCATGGCTGTCAGCATAGCAAACGGCAACAAGCGTGTCGCCGTAAAGTATGTTCCGCTCATGCTCCAGGGCACGGCCCGGACATGGCTGAACAGCCTAAAGCCCCGCAGCATCAACAGCTGGGTCGACTTCACCGAAGCGTTCGTCCGCAACTTCACCAGCACATACAAGCGTCCTCCCAAGCCTCGTCAGCTCTCCTTGTGCGTGCAAGGCCCCGACGAGTCTACTCGTGACTACCTCACGCGTTGGGCCGAGCTCCGGAACTCCTGCGAGGGCGTGCACAAGGTGCAGGCTATCGAGTACTTTACAGCCAGGTGCAGGGAAGGCACCCTCCTCAAGCACAAGCTCCTCTGTGACGAGCCAGAAACCCTTGACGAGCTGCTAATCATAGCGGACAAGTACGCCACGGCCGACTCCTCCATGAAGGCGGAAATTCAAATCAGCACAATTGGCAAAGTGGCTCCTCAAGCTCCAAGAACTCCAGCGGCAGACGCCGGCCGACGACAACAGCAGGGTGACAACAAGCGCAAGGCCCCGCAGTCGGCTTCCAGCAGCCGGCAGGTCGCGACCGTTGAAGCCCAGTAGCCAGAAGAGCAGCCCCCTCCCAAGCGACAGAAAGGCGGCAAGCCAAACTGGTTGCCGGCCTTCTCCTATGAGCAGACCTTGGATGGACCATGCAAGTTCCACAGCGGTGCAAAGTCGTCGAATCACACCACCCGGAAGTGCCACTGGCTCACCAGGATCGCCAAGGGAGACGACCTCCTGCCTCCCCCGCCTGATGGGCAGCCGCCTCCGCCTCCGCCCCAGCAGCCGGCGGTCAGGCCAGTCGGCGCAGTACAAGACGAGTACCCTGAAGAGCATGGAGCCTATGTGGTGTTCACCAGTGTGGCTGATGATCGATGCAACAGGCGGCTACAGCGATAAGAGGTGAATGAAGTAGCGTCGAAGACGCCAGAGTTCATGCACTGGTCTGAGAAGCCCATCAGCTGGAGCAGGGCTGACCACCCAGAAGCGATGCCGAGTCCAGGCTCCTACGCCTTGGTCCTGGACGCCACCTTTGCTACGGACAGATGAGCCGCGCGTTTCTCGCGAGTTCTAATAGACGGGGGCAGCAGCATCAATATCCTGTACAAGGACACCATGGAGAAGTTAGGGATCAAGCAAAGACAGCTTCAGAACAGCCGGACTGTTTTTGCACGGCATTGTTCTTGGGCTTTCCTGCTCGCCAATCGGCAAGATCCTGATGGACGTCCTCTTTGGGGACAAAGATCACTTTCGTAGAGAGCCCGTCTGGTTTGAAGTGGTGGATCTCGAGAGCCCATACCATGCGCTGCTTGGCCGACCTGCCTTGGCCAAGTTCATGGCGGTCCCCCACTACGCCTACCTCAAGATGAAGATGCCCAGTTCCAGGGGAATTCTGACTGTGGCTGGCGACTACCGGAAGTCGTCTACTTGCGCAGCTGAGAGCAGTCGGCTAGCCGAGTCCCTGGTAATCGCGGCTGAGAAGCGGCTCCTTGAGCGAGTTGTGGTGATGGCCGGTAAGCAGCCTGAGGTATCGCCCAACCCAAAAGAGTCGGAGGCTGAGGGTTCGTTCAAACCGGCCTAAGAGACAAAGAAGATACCCTTGGACCCGGAGCACCCAGAGAGGTACGCCGTCGTAGGTGCAAACCTCGACAGCAAATAGGAAGGCGAGATCATTGATTTCCTCCGTGAGAATCGGGACATCTTCGCATGGTCCCCCAAAGACATGCCAGGTGTACCGACGGAATTCACCAAGCACAAGTTACATGTCCAATCTGATGCAAAACCGGTCACACAGCCCCTGTGCCGCTTATCAGAAGAGAAGAGAAGAGTTGTCGGGGAAGAGATAGCCCGACTCCTAACAGCCGGCTTCACTATGGAAGTGTTCTTTCCAGAATGGCTAGCAAATCCGGTCCTGGTACTAAAGAAGAACAAGCAGTGGCGAATGTGTATTGACTACACGAGCCTCAACAAGGCCTGCCCTAAGGATCCATTCGCTTTGCCAAGAATCGATCAGGTGATAGACTCCACAGCCGGATGCGAGCTGTTGAGTTTTTTGGATGCATACTCGGGATATCACCAGATCAAGCTAAACCCGGCTGACAGACTAAAAACTGCCTTCATCACGCCGTTTGGAGCCTTGTGCTACCTCACCATGACGTTCGGCTTAAGGAATGTCGGCGCCACCTTTCAGCGTTGCATGCAGAAGTGCCTCCTCAAGCAGCTCGGCAGGAACGCCCACGTTTACGTGGACGACGTGGTGGTGAAGACGGAAAAGCATGGGACACTGCTGGAATACCTCAAGGAGACTTTTGAGAACCTGCGCCGATTCCAGATCAAGCTCAACCCCGAGAAGTGTGTCTTTGGAGTACCAGCCGGCCAGCTACTAGGTTTCCTGGTCTCTGAACGCGGCATAGAATGCAACCCAGTAAAAATCAAGGCCATTGAGAGAATGGAGGTACGCAGCCGACTGCTGGATGTGCAGAAGTTCACCGGCTGCTTAGCGTCCATCAGCCGATTCATCAATCGGCTGGGCGAGAAAGCTCTCCCCTTATACCAACTCATGAAGAAGACCACTTTTTTCGAGTGGAACCATAAGGCGGACGAAGCTTTTCACTAGTTGAAGAAGATGTTGACTACTCCACCTGTCCTGGCGGCTCCGACTCCCAAGGAACCTATGCTCCTATACATCGCCTCCACCAGCCGAGTAGTCAGCACAGTCATCGTAGTGGAGCGCAAGGAGGAAGGCAAGGCGCTGCCTGTCCAGATATCGGTATATTACCTGAGCGAAGTACTGTCTACCTCCAAGCAGAACTACCCCCACTACCAGAAGATGTGCTACGGCGTACACTTTGCTGCCAAGAAATTGAAGCCTTACTTTCAAGAGCATCCAATCACGGTGGTCTGCACGGCCCCACTTGCCGAGATCATCGGTAGCCAAGACGCTTCTGGTCGAGTGACCAAGTGGGCCAGAGAGCTGGCTCCTTACACCATCCACTACCAGCCCCACACCGCTATCAAATCACAAGCACTAGCTGACTTCCTCGTCGACTGGGCCGAGACCCAGTACCTACCTCCAGCACCTGATTCCACCCACTAGCGGATGCATTTCGACGGTTCCAAGATGCGCACTGGCTTGGGAGCCGGCGTCGTCCTCACCTCTCCCGAAGGCGACAAGCTCAAGTATGCGCTGCAAATCCACTTTGCCGCCTCCAATAACGTCGTCGAGTACGAGGCGCTCATTCACGGGCTCCGGCTTGCCAAAGAGCTTGGCATCCGCCGGATCTTGTGTTATGGTGACTCAAACCTAGTGGTCCAGCAATCATCTGGTGACTGGGACACGAAAGATGCAAACATGGCGAGCTACCATTTCCTCGTACAGCAACTCAGCGGGTATTTCGAAGGGTGCGAGTTCCTCCACGTGCCAAGGAATGACAACGACCAAGCAGATGCATTGGCACGAATCGGCTCTACCCGCCAAGCAATACCATCTGGTGTCGCCCTTCAACGCCTCCTCAAGCCGTCTGTCAAGCCTTCACCAGAATCAGACTCCATTTTTGTGCCAGCTCCTCCCGAAGACATCGGATCCGACTCCAGGACTCCGACAGTCAGAACGAGGATTTTGGCGGAAGACCCCAAAGCTGCCACAGCCAAACCCGGCCCGGGGACTGCGGTGGCGGACTCGAAGACTCCAGAACTCGGCCCAAGGACCGCGCCAGTCGGCCTGGTGACTTCATCAACCCAGCAAGCGGCTGTTGACTCCAACCCACCGCCTCCTAGCCCAACCGCCCTCGTCCAAGTTGCAGTTCTGGCAGTCGAAGAAGTAGCAGCACCCTCATGAGCCCAGCCCATCCTCAAATTCCTGGTAAACAAAGAGCTGCTGACGGATGAAACTTTAGCTCGGCAAATACAACACCGGGCGGCAGCCTACACCATAGTCAACAGAGGGCTGGTCAGGCGCAGCGTCACTAGTGTCTACCAGCGCTGCGTAGAGCCAGAGCAAGGCCAAGCGATTCTCAAAGACATCCATCAAGGCGAGTGCGGCCACCATGCAGCTTCAAGAGCACTCGTCGCCAAAGCCTTTCGACATGGTTTCTTCTAGCCAACTGCCTTGGAAGAGGCCAATGAGCTGGTCCAAAATGCAAAGGGTGTCAGAAGTTCAGCTCCAAGCCGCACCAGCCAGCTTCTACACTCAAGACCATCCCCATTGCCTGGCCTTTCGCAGTTTGGGGTCTAGACATGGTGGGACCATTCAAAACAACACGAGCTGGTTTAACTCACTTACTTGTTGTAGTGGACAAGTTCACCAAGTGGATAGAAGCAAAGCCAATCAAGAAGCTGAACGGTCCGACTGCCGTAACTTTCATCTCCGATATCACAATTCGGTACGGCATACCACACAACATCATCACCGACAACGGCACAAATTTCACCAAAGGCGCCTTGGCCCGTTTCTGTGCAACACAGGGCATCCGAGTGGACCTAGCGTCCGTCACCCACCCGCAGTCAAACGGCCAAGTGGAGCGAGCAAACGGCCTCATCCTGTCTGGCATCAAGCCTCGGTTGATCGAGCCTCTGGAGCGGTCGGCTGGCTGTTGGCTCGACGAGCTGCCAGGTGTCCTCTGGAGTCTGTGCACGACTCCAAACAAGTCAACCGGCTTCACGCCCTTCTTCCTCTTCTACGGTGCCGAAGCCGTCATCCCAACAGACATAGAGTTCGACTCCCCATGAGTCACCATGTACACCGAGGAGGAAGCAGAAGAAGCACGACAAGACGGCGTTGATCTGCTGGAAGAGGGCCAGCTGTTGGCACTCAGCCGGTCCAACATCTACCAGCAGAGCCTGCGCCGATACCACAATAGGAAGGTCAGGCCAAGATCTTTCCAAGAAGGCGACCTTGTGCTCCGGCTGATCCAGTGAACAGCCGGCCAGCACAAGCTGTCGGCGCCTTGGGAAGGCCCTTTCATCATAAGCAAAGTATTGGGCAACGATTCCTACTACCTGATCGACGCTCAGAAGCCCCGAGCACGCAAGAGGGACGACTCCGGCAAGGAGACAGAGCGGCCATGGAATGCAAATCTCCTCCGAAGATTTTACAGTTGATGCAGTATGTACCACGCTACCTTTTGTATTAAAGTAGCAAGACTTCGGGCCCCCCGAGGCGAGCTTGGGGACTGCCCTCTTTTGTCTGTATGATAAAAATTATGACTACGAGTATGTTACTCCTTGTTACGCCGTTTGGCACCGGGCTCGACAAGTCGGCCCGGGGACTTGCCGCCTTGTACTATGAAATGCTTCCTGCAGTCGGAGAAGTAGTGTGTAAACGCCTAAACCGTCTCCTGCCAGAAGCCGCAGCTCGCAGAGCGACTGTACGGTGGGCGGCAGTAAGGTAGAATGGGCATTCGCATGAAAAATGGCTAAGGACTCAAAGCATAAAACATAGCTCAAGACAGCTTCCAGCCTTTCTCGCAAACCGACTCTCGGTAGTCGGATTGCCGTCTTCTATCTAACTTGCTCAAAAAAAATTCTTGAAAACGGCTAAGTACTTGCTTTCCCAAAGTAGCCTAACACTTGATCCAGCGACAGTCCACAGAGCGGCTGTCCGATTGGCCAGGCAGGCAACTAAGAGAAAGCGGCAAAGAAAAAAAGCCAAAAGAGCAACGAGCAAGAAAAGATAGATATATATATATTTACATAACATAGGCCCTTGGCCGAATTGTCGAGTAGAGGTTCAAAATACACCACGCGGGTGGAATTGTGCGAATTAACAAAGTTCTTCAAAGACTACTGAAGCAGACAAAACAAAGATACAGAGGCAGCTTAGGAAGCAGCAGACGGACTCGGAGGGTCGGAGGAGGCGCCAGCGCTAGGCGTCGGGGCGGCCGGCTGGCTAGTCTCGGCTTGATCGCCTCCGGTAGCAGTCGGGTCGGTTGCACGCGGCTCGTTGCTGGAGGCACGGGCGAGCTGAGGCTGGCCGTCTGCTCCGTCTTCTGGTGCCTCCGCCTCGCCTCCGTCCTCCGCCTCGCCCTCTTCCTCGACGCTGGAGCCAATCACCTCCGCCGAGTCCTCGCCGTAGTCTGGGTTCATCCCAAACCACTCTGGCGGTACCTCCTCGCTGTCTTCAGACCGCTCGGGGACGAAGATGCTGGTATCGGTGTACTCGGTGATCGCCGTAGCACGCTTGACGAGGGCTTCTTCTGCGGCCGCTAGCTCCGACTGGGCCTTCGACCGAAGCGTGGCCAGCCGGTCTAGGTCCAGCCCCGGATACCATGCCTTGACGAACTCCAAGGCCCAGCGCGCTCCAGCTCAGGCCGAAGAACCCTTCCAGGCCTCAAGACGACCAGCCGCGACCTCCAGCCAGTCGGCCGTCAGGCTGGGGGTGCGCGGAGCCTGCATATCCGGCCACAGGGCGGCAATCGCCTAGGCACCGACATGCTGAAGCTGGCGCAGCATCCGGTGAGCCGACCGGAGGCGAGCCTCGATGCTTAGGATGTGCTCGTCAAGAGTTCGGGGGGCATCGGCGGCAATCTCTGCGCCCTCCGCCCTCCGACCTTCACGGTCAGCCTCGATGGCTTGGATGGCGGCCTGCAATTGCTCAGGGAAGAAGTCTGCAAAGACGTGAAGAAACGAAGAAGCTAGTCAAAAACCAGGAGTCGGCACGACTTAAATCGGCAGCTCGAAGAAAGAAAATAAAGAGGCTCACCATCAACGATGTCTTCAATCTCGTGGAAGCCATAGGATAGCAGCGCCTCCTTGTCAGACCAGGAGGAGCGCTCGCTCGCGAACTCGGCCAAGAGGGCGGTTTCCGTCTCCTTCGCCTCCCTCTGCGACTTCACAAGCAGCTCCTTCTGCTCTGCGAATTGAGTGGTCAGCAGATCGCGCTCCGTGGCGAGCTTGCTGCACTCCTCCTCTTTGGCGCGCAAAGCGGAGTTGGCGTCGCTCAGCTGCTGTTGAAGAGCAGCGTTAGCCCCTGAGAAGAAGAAAGAAAGAAGGTGTCAAGCCACCAGTAAAGAAGGTCGCCGGGGAGATCCGGCCCGACTGCTCAGCAGTCGGCCCGAATCTCAGGGACTACAGCCCGCGGGTGCGCCAGTGCACCCTAGCGAAGTAGGAAAAGGACTTACTCCGGCTCTCCGACAGATCGGCGGTTCGCTTGCCCAGCTCTTCAACTTTACGGTTGAAGGCAGTGATGCGGAGGTTGTGGTAATCCTGCGATGAACGTTTCAGACAAAAAGTTAATACCCAAAGTTCATCAATTGGAGTTCCGGGCTGCCTGCTCAGTAGCCAGCCCGAAACTCGGGGACTGCATCCAGTGGGTGCGCTGGCGCGCCCCCATAGAGAGGAATAAGAAAAACAAAGGCCAAAAGGAAAAAAACATACCCGGACGGCTGCCCGTGACGCCAGGTACGCCTTGGTGCAATTCTGGAGAGCGTCGCCCTCGGCACGAAGCTTCGCCTGGATGTCCAGAAGCGCCTGGTTCAGCGGCACTGTGCCGCCTCCTCGCACCCACCCAATGGGCGCGGCGCTCGTTGCCTCGGCGTCTGGGATCACCGAGCTGGCAGCACCGGCTTCCAGGGGACGGGGCGCCGAAGTCGCCTTCTCCAGACGGTGGCGCGTTGGCGAGCCGACTTGGAGGAGTAGCCTCGCCACGGCCTTGTCTTCAGTCGGCGGCACCGGAGGGCCCGCCGGCTGCTCGCCCTGCGCACCTTCAGACGGCGGTGGAGGCGGCGGCGGAACGTTCGCACTCGGCGTACAGAGGTCGCCGCCCTCACCCTCCGCGACGGGGTTCTCCCCGCCGGCTTCCCCAGTCTGCCCCGTGAACTCTGGAGGCGGCGGCGCAGAGTTTAACAGGGTGACGAGCACTGCCGACTGGCGGCGTGCGGCTTCCTCAGCCTGCTGCTTCGCTGCGGCGGCGGCTTCGGCCTCCGCTAGTTTTTCTTAGCGGAGGCCTCCGCCCTGTCGGCCTCCGCCTTCTCCAGGCGGAGGGCCTCTTCTTCGTTGCGCTTCTCCTGCGCATTCTGCTCCGTCGCCTCTTGGAGGTCAGCAGCGGGGTCAACCCGCTGAGTGGTGGCGGATGTCTCCGCTGACCCCATGACGGAGGCGACGGTGACCCTCTCAAGAGAGAGGGGAGCCCTGAAGCAAGAGGGGCAAGCAGAGACTCAGACAAATCATGAAGAAAGAATAAAACTTTGAAGACAGAATACTTACGCGGAGACCAACGGCGGCTTCTTCACTTCCTTACGGAAGCGGATGGCCTTCGTGGCCGCCTCGTCCCGCCGGGTCGCCGCAGCCGAACCCTTGGGCTTCTTCGGCCGACTGCCGAACAAGGACGGCACGGCCATGCGCTTCTTCCCGCCGCCTGGAGCGCCCGGCGCGGCTGAAGAACCCGCGTCAGGCTGGCTGGCTCCTGACCGATGGCGAGGGGCGACTTCTCCCTCGGTGTCGTCGTCAGGCCAGTCGGCGAAAGTGGCCGAAGGCCTGAAGTCGCCCGCTGTTCCACCTCCTCCCTCGGCGTCATCTTCCAAAGCCGCCGCCCCCAGATCGGGGTCGTCGACGTCGCTCTCCGCCCGGTCGGCGAGGAACTCTCGGGCCGGCCCCGAGGTGCCGGCTGGTGAGTGAAGGAGGGGATTCTAACCAAAGCCGACTGGTCAAAACAGAACTCGGCAAGAAGAAGACAATCCAAAGAAACAAAAGAAAGGCGACTCACCACGGGCGGGGGGTTGGCGCGGGAGTACGGCTCCTTGCCGAATCGCCAGTCCTCCAGGAGCCTGCTGTCCGAGAGGTAGTTCACCATGAAGGACAGCTCTTCTTGAGGCATGTCCTTGGTGCACATCCGACTCGGGTCGTGGTGCCAGCTCATCTGGCATATCATATGAGGGCGGCCTTGGAGTGGGAGAACTCGGCGCGAAAAAAAGGCGGCCAGCAGGTCCGGACCAGTCAGACCCTCCGATTGCGTCAGCACTCGGAGTCGCATGATGGCGCCGGCTCTCGCAGGCGTCAGCGACCTGGCCCGTACGACCAGTTGGGCAGTCGCCCAGCCGGCGGGCCGGCTTCGAAAGCCGGCAAGTTGACCCAATCTCCCCTCGCGGAGGCGTTCTTGACGTAGAAGTAGGATCTCTGCCACATCTTCACCGACTTGATCAGCGAGATGGAGGGGAAGGGATTGTTGGCCCCCAACCTTCGCATGACGATGAAAGCGCCGCACTGAGCCGGCACGCCCGCAGCCTGGGTGCTGAGCTTGGAGAAGAAGAACTCCCCCCAGAGCTCGAGGGTGGGGAGGACTCCGAGGAAGCCTTCGCACATGGCCACGAAGGCGGACAGCAGCACCACTGTGTTGGGGGTGAGGTGGTGCGGCTGGAGTCCGTAGAACTCCAGGAAAGGACCGGAAGAAACTGCTCGCCGGCAGCCCCAGCCCGCGTAGGCAGTGCGAGCGGAAGATGACCCGCTCGCCCTACTGCGGTGCGGGGGAAATCTCCCCCTTTGGCGCAAGACGCACCTGCACGCGATCCTCGCCGGGAAGCCGACGGGTCCGGCGGAGGAACTCAATGTGGTCTTCATGAACTTCGGAGCCGTCCCAGGTGCCGGAGCGCACTGGGGGAGGCGCGGCGGCGGAGGAAGAACTCATCACGAGCTGTCGCCGCAGCGTTCGCCAGAGCTTGGGCGTGCGGCGGAGCGAAGAAGAGAAGAGGAAGGAGGAGAGCGAGGAGCAGCAAGGAGGAAGAGAACGAGGAGTAGTGGGAAGGAGGGGCGCGCGTGCCTCCCTCTTCCCCCTACTTATAGCCTCGTGGGCTGCGAAGCCGAGGGGACGGACGTGGGGATTTACTGCACCCACAACCCCACGGCCCACATGATCCACGATAAAGTTACTGCACGCAGTAACTCCACGGGAATCCCAACCATCCACCGGGGCCGCAGCGGATCCGCTCGGGCTCGGGTGCCGAGGCGCGGTAGTGGCGGGCCCCGCCTATGGGTCTGTCCCGTCGCGCGCGTAGGCTGGCAGGACGGCCTAGCCACGTGCCCACGCGTGACAGGCCAAGTACGGGTGGCGGCCTGGAGGCTTAGCTAGCACGCCACTTAAATCCCGCCGCGACGTTCGAAATACTGAGCGAGTCGGAATTGAGTGAGTCCGAGTTGAGCAAGTCCGACTCCTTCTAGTCGGCCCGACAGAAGTCAATCAGAGACCATGTGTTGAGCACCCGGAAAGAGAAACTGCTGAGGCTTCTTGGCCGATCGTCCGCGGCGCCTCACCAGCTTCGGGGACTACTGTCGGAGTAATGGGCCACGGGTAGGCCAACCCGAGTCCCATAACCTTTCAAGACATCGGGGCAGGCTGCGCCCCTCAAGACCCTAGGACAAAGAGCCGCCTCCTGAGGAGTCGACGGCAAGGCGGCCGACTGCCCGCTCATGGCCGAGTCCCAGGGACGACTTCCAGAGAAGCCGGCTTTGGGGAGTCGGCCTGCGACTCCAACAAACCCCATGACCTCATCAAAGGGGACGAGGCAGGGGCGTGGCTACAGCAAAGCCCACCCCCGCCCCTCACCAAGGGCAGGCATGGCCCCAGCACGCCGTACCCTGGAAGATCTCCGTGCGGCGTGGCACTATTGCCATGCCGGCCCTGACATCAGCACCGCAGGGCCGAATCCTGCACCCACGATGGCTTATCTGTATGGCCTGGAGGCAGCAGGGCCCACTAGTCAGTGAGACCTCGGGAGACGGCGGGAGGACCACCAGTCCGACCCATCGGGAGTCGGCCCGGGGCAGTCGGCCGAGCCCTCCCCCGGGGCCCACGCGCCATTAATCAAGATGAGATGGGGAGTGGCAACAGTGATCGCCCGCCAGGCGGTGGGGCTGTTGCCACGACCTCATGATCAAGCCCGCGTCATCAGAAGTACGACTACAGTAATCAGCAGCCGGCAAGACCCGCCCGCGGAGGACGCGGCATGTCGGCTCCGTACCCGGCCAGTCGGCCAGGCCCGCCAGTCGGCGAGCACCAGCGGTCAGCAGAGAAGGCGGAGGCCAGAGACACTGACGGCTGGGCCCGCGCCCAGCCGGATTACCATTGTACCCCTAGGGAGTAGGCCTATATAAACCCCCCAGGGCACCCATGCAAAGGGCTGGAACCCGTTAGCTCTAGAGCAAATCATATAGGAGGGAGAGAGCTAGTCTTGCCCTCTCCCACCACCAGAAAACAGCTCAAGGAGCAACCGTGTAAGCAGTTTGCCTTAGTGATCATGCGGAGACCCCGCAGAGCAGCAGTAGGGGTATTATCTCCCCGGAGAGCCCCGAAGCTGGGTAAGATTCGCCGGCGTGCATGTCTTCGCCTCATCCCGTTTCCAGGCACCGGCGATGTTCTACTCGCCCCCACCATGATAAGCCATCCGTTGGCATATGTCGCACCAAACCCCCGACACTGGCTTGACGTATGGTCTAGGTCTCTTGAGTTGTATTCGGTGAGAAAATCACGTTCCTGAAGGTTTCATTCTGTTTGGACTCCGTTTGATATTCCTTTTCTTCGAAACCCTAAAATAGGCAAAAAAACAACAATTCTGGGTTGGGCCTCCGGTTAATAGGTTAGTCCCAATAATAATGTAAAAGTGGATAATAAAGCCCAATAATGTCCAAAACAGTAGATAATATAGCATGGAGCAATCAAAAATTATAGATACGTTGGAGACGTATCAACCATCTATTACCTTTTGGAGAGTGGTATCTCCTAGATTGGTTAGGTGTTACTTGGGAGACTCCATCAAGATTGTGGAGTTGAACCAAGGAGTTTGTAAGGGCAAGGAGATCACCTACTTCATGAAGATCTACCCAAGTGAGGCAAGTCCTTCATGGGCGATGGCCATGGTGGGATAGACAAGGTTGCTTCTTTGTGGACCCTTCGTGGGTGGATCCCTCCACGGACTCACGCAACCGTTACCCTTCTTGGGTTGCAGACTCCATCAACGTGGATGTACGATAGCACCACCTATCGGAACCACGCCAAAAATCTCTGTGTCTCCAATTGCGTTTGCACACTCCAATCTCATCCCTTACTTTCTTGCAAGTTGCATGCTTTACTTTCCGCTACTCATATACTCTTGCCATGCTTGCCTAAAATGTATTGTGAATGTTTAAACTTGTGCTAAAACTCCACTTTAACTTAAAGAAATTAAAAAGTGCTACTTTTCTTTGTTGAGGGTCTAATCACCCCCCTCTAGACACCTCTTCTCGATCCTACACCCGACTTAAGTGTGCGCTAATCATACATGCAAATGTGCACGATAAAGATAAGAGACTCACGGGAAGATATCACAACACAACTCTAGACACAAATTAAAGTCATACAAGCTTTATATTACAAGCCAAGGGCCTCGAGGGCTCGAATACATAAGCTTGAATACAAATGAGTCAGCGGAAGCAACAATATCTGAGTACAAACATAAGCTAAACAAGTCTCCCTTAAGAAGGCTAGCAAAAACAACAAATGGATCAAAAAGTAAAGGCCTCCTGCCTGGGAGCCTCCTAACTACTCCTGGTCGTTGTCGGTCTCCACGTAGTAGTAGGCTCCGTCGGGTAGTAGTAGTCGTCAGCAGGATCGGCTGGCTCCTGACTCTGTCATCTGATTGAAGCAATCAGGTATAGGGGAAAGGGATAGCAAAGCAACCGTGAGTACTCATCCAAAGTACTCGCAATACTTACATCATCTATACTAAGTATGTATCAATATTAAAGGAATGAGGCTATATCTTTGGACTGAATTGTAGAAATGCCAATAGAGAAGTGAAAGGCCTAGCCTATCGAAGACTAGCATCTTGAAGCATCTTGTAGTATTAGAAGAGTGCATATTAGCATATTATAAGTATTAAGTACGATGTAGTAACGCCCAGAGATCATTCCTCTACTCTCAGCGAGAAAATCAATCCCAGAGCCATCATATCCATATAGTGTCTCCAGTATCCAGTTCTAGTTGTAATAGATCGGGATACAACTCCGGGCGTCCGTTACCGTGGACACGGCTATTCGAATAGATTTACTTCCCTACAGGGGTGCACCAACTTACCCAACACGCACAATTAGCTTTGGCCAGACACACTTTTTCGGGTCATGCCCGACCTCGGCTGATCAACACGTACTAGTCCTACCTAGACTCAACAGAGAGGCCAACACACCGGTCTACATCCTAAATGCAAAGAGGTCATGGGCCAATCGTCCTTTGCAATCCTGTGCATTGCAAACGCGGCCTGGAGGAGACCCACCCCCTAATACAAGCGTAGGTGGTTCCCATCCAACCGGGCGCGCGCCGCTAAACTGCCGACGTTAGTGAGCTTTTGGAAAAAACGTATGACGCCGAGTGCCCATACGTATTCCTGCGTGGTGGTTAGTGCGAAAAGGCCTACTCAAATCACATATCCAAACCTGTTAGTGTCTTAGGAGCGCGCGGAGACGATCAATGATCCATGATCTGTGGTTATGTCGCCCTGTCTCGCAGACTTACAACAAGGGCTAAGAATGCCCAGCCGTGCCGCCTAATTATCTCGTGGGTACCCTCTAGGTCAACCCGATTCACAAGAGATTGTCAGGAACTCAGGTCTACCTCTACCGGGGTGATACCGCCTGTCCCTTCAGTCCCGCAGAAACAATAAACGGGGAACATGTGAAGGTAACTGTGTGTCTGTGATCACCCACAAGTATAGGGGATCCATCTAGTCCTTTCGATAAGTAATAGTGCCGAACCCAACAAGGAGCACAAGGAAATGACAAGTGGTTTTCAGCAAGGCATTCTCTACAAGCACTGAAATTATCGGTAACAGATAGTTGTGTGATAAGATAATTCGTAATGGGTAACAAGTAACAAAAGTTACTAAGGTGTAGCAAGGTGGCCCAATCCTTTTTGTAGCAAAGGACAAGCCTAGATGAACTCTTATATAAAGCAAAGCGCTCCCGAGGACACATGGCAATTGTTTTCAAGTTAGTTTTCATCATGCCCATATGATTCGTGTTCGTTACTTTGATAATTTGATATGTGGGTGGACCGGTGCTTGGGTGCTTCCCTTCCTTGGACAAGCCTCCTACTTATGATTAACCCCTCTCGCAAGCATCCGCAACTACAAAGAAGAATTAAGATAAATCTAACCATAGCGTGAAAAATATGGATCCAAATCAGCCACTTACGAAGCAACGCATAAACTTGGGTTTAAGCTTTTGTCACTCTAGCAACCCATCATCTACTTATTACTTCCCAATGCCTTACCCGAGGCCCAAATCATGGTGAAGTGTCATGTAGTCAACGTTCACATAACACCACTAGAGGAAAGACAACATACATCTCATTAAAATATCGAACGAATACCAAATTCACATGATTACTTATAACAAGACTTCTCACATGTCCTCGGGAACAAACGTAACTACTCAAAAAGCATATTCATGTTCATAATCAGAGGAGTATTAATTATCATTAAGGATCTGAATGTATATGATCTTCCACCGAATAAACCAACTAGCATCAACTACAAGGAGTAATCAACACTACTAGCAACCCACAGGTACCAATGTAAGGTTTTGAGACAAAGATCGGATACAATAGATGAACTAGGCTTTGAGAGGAGATGGTGCTGGTGAAGATTTGATGGAGATTGACCCCCTCTTGATGAGAGGATCATTGGTGATGATGATGGCTTCGATTTTCCCCTCCCGGAGGGAAGTTTCCCCGGCAGAACAGCTCCGCCGGAGCCCTAGATTGGTTCTGCCCATGGTGGCTGCCGCTCCTCCTCTAACCTATATATACTAGGTTGTTTTGCTTTATTGAATATACAAGTTTTGGAGCCTCCTCTGGTTCTTCTAGTTCTAGTTCTAGTTGGTTCTAGTTGAATAATCAGAACTAGGCTAATCATCTTGTCCTCATAATTAGAAGCCTTGTGTGGTTCTAATCTCCTCCCTCTAATTCTCCGGGGACGATTAGCTCTGCACAGTGAAGCACTGTCGGATTGTGAAGGTTGCACGCTTGCAACCAAGTAGAGAGGTCGTTCTTTCGGTCTTGGTCCATGGAAATGTGCATGGGCGGTACAAGGGATCGTTCATCAATGGTTCGAGGGACTCCAAGTACGATCTACACTAACATGTTTTCTTTCACTGCAACTCGGTGACGGTAACGATCGTGATCCCAACCCGTTATGCATCTTCATATTGATCTTGGGTGATTGTAGGCGCGATTTTTTTTGTTTTCTACTACGTTTCCCAACAACTACTCCCACAAGTGTCTAGAGGCTATATCAAGACTAATTGGACCAATGGAGGAGTCACATACAAGGAGCAATTCCTACAAACAGTTCGGGGCTTCGAGCAAAGAGATCAAAAACATGAAAATTAGCAAGAACATGGGCTAAGAACTGAGCATGAATTTTTCTGGAGGTGGAAGAAGGTAGTGGGCATGGGCACTAAGTGAGTGGGGCCTTGTGGGGCCCACATGCCCACATGGCTCGCCCAGGGGGGGGGGGGTAGGCGCACCACCTAATATTGTGGCTCACTGGTGCACCCCCTGGTTTGTGTTCAGTACCAAAAATTCATAAATATTCCAAAAAACATACTATATTTTTAGGACATTCTGAGAACTTTAATTTTCTGCACATTTTTTATTGCATAGAAAATTCAGGAAACGAGATAAATGGGATAATCTAAATCATTAAATTTATTCAAAACTAAAAAGTTACAGAAAGTTGTGCTTACGGAATTCATCGACTATGCTCCTAAAAAATCCATTAACAAGGTTAATCATGTCTTATTAACAAATTATTTCTGAGTGGCATAGAACCAAAGAATTTTTGTATAGCACTAAGTTAGCTCAACTGGAATATGCATTGTTCCAATTATAAGAGTTTGGTACTTATTTTCGGGAATCGAAAGAGGAAATTCAAAACCTCCAATAGTGATGATCATAACTTTTTCAATAGAATTGAGACTGTTTACTTTGTTTGGCTTCTTAGGGATATATATCGTATGCTCATTGCTATTAACATGAAAAGTGAACTTGCTTTTGTTGCAATCAAAACAACCCCTGCAGTATTTAGAAAAAGGTCTTCCAAGGATAACCGACATGTTGTTCTCCCCGGGCATATCAAGATAACAAAGTCCATCAATATAGTAACATTAGCAACCACAACGGGAACATCCTCACAAATACCGATTGGTATAGCAACTGATTTGTCATCCATTTGCAAAGAAATTTCAGTAGGAGTCAACTTACTCAAGCTCCTAAATCACATAAAGTAGCTTTTAACATGATGGTTTTTAATAGAGCATAACACTAACACTAACACCAGCCCCTAAATCACATAAAGTAGCTTGCAAGTATATGAAAGAAAATGCCTCCTCATGTATTTTTCTTTTATTAGTAACAATGTCTTTCATATACTTAGCATAAGGAGGCATTTTCATAGCATCAGTCAAAGGTACTTGCAAGAATAAAGGTCTAAGCAATTCAACAAAGCGGTTGAAAGCGTCTTCATCATTAGATTTTAAGGCCTTACTAAGAAAAGGCACAGGTTTTTGAATCCATGGTTCTCTTTCTCTACCATGCTTTCTAGCAACAAAGTCTTGTTTATTATATCTTTTGTTCTTAGGAGATGGGTCATCAAGCTCAATTTTAGGTTCTATTTCTATTTCATTACCAGATTCTTTATTATCATCTGGTGGAGCATCAACATGATCATCATTGGCATCATCATTATCATTATCACTAGGTATCAGCATCAGAAATCTAACATTATTAAGATTTTCAACGGGGTTTTCTATGACAGGTTCACTAGACGCGTGCAAAGTTTTATCCTTGTTCTTCTTCTTTTTCTTCTTAGGTGAACTACTACACTATCATTAATTCTTTGAGAATATTTTTCAATTCTTTTAGGATGACCCTCAGGGAACAAATGTTCCTGGGTCATTTTACTACCTCTAGCCACTACTCTAACCGCATAGTCATTAAGTTTATTGTTCATACGTTTATGCAAATAATTTTGTGATTTAGAAACTTGTTCTAGCTGAGTGTGGACCATAGAGGAATGTTTACATCAACTTTTAACATTATTGGCAATTCTAAACATCAAACCACTCAAGCGCAATCATAATAACATTATGTTTCAATTAATCACTTATTTGTCTATTAAAGTTTTCTTGCTTAACAATAAAATTATTAAGTTCATCTAAGCACTGACTTGGAGATTTATTACAAGGAATATCACCCTCATCAAACCTATAAAAAGAGTTTACCTCTACTACCTCTATCGGGATATCGGGTCCATGTATTTCTTCAATAAGTGGTAGATTTTTAATATCTTTAGATTTAATACCTTTCTCTCTCATAGATTTCTTGGGTTCATGCATATATTCTTGATTGATGAGTATAATACTTCTTTTCTCTGAAGTTGGCTTAGGAGGTGGCTCAAGAAGTGTCCAATCATCAACATTTCTTGATAAGTTATTCAATAATTCCTGAGCCTGTTCAACAGTTCGTTCCCTAAAAACACAACCAACACAACTATCTAGGTAGTCCCTAGAAGCATCAATTAGTCCATTATAGAAGATATCAAGTATTTCATTTTTCTTAAGAGAATGATCAGGTAAAGCATTCAATAATTGGAGGAGCCTCCCCCAAGCTTGAAGGAGATGCTCTTACTCAAGTTGCACAAATTATATATTTCCTGTAGGGCAGCTTGTTGCTTATGAGCAGGAAAATATTTCTCAGTGAAGTAGTAAATCAAAACCAACAGCAGGATCATTAAACCAAGTTTTAGCATCTCCCTTTAATCAGAAGGGAAACAATTTAAGAATATAGTAATACTGAATCTTTTCCTCTTGAGCAAATAGGGTGGAAATTTCATTCAGTTTTGAGATGTGATATAACTATTTCTGATTCATAGCCATGAGATGGATCATATTCTACCAAAGTAATAAGACCATGAACAATAGAGAATTCATAATCCTTATCAGTAACAAAAATAGGAGAGGTTGCAAACTTAGGATCATATTTTATCATTTGGTTCATAGCCTTTTCTTTTAGCCTATCCATTAAGTCCTTAAGGTCCTCCCTATTTTTACAAGCAAGCAATTCTTTAGTAATATCATCATCCAGAGTGTACCCTTCAGGCACATCTAACATCTTAGTTCTAGCAGGAGTACTAGGTGTGGCAGGTGAACCATAATTTTCATCAATTATGAATTCTTTAGCTTTAGCAACATGAGAATTAGGTTATTCACCAAGTGGCATAGATTCATTAAGAAAAGTAGAAGCATTATCATGAGTATCATCAATAGCAGAAGCAATGTCTATTACTTGTGACATATCATATTGAATAAGAGGTGGTGGTGTTACAAGTTGACTTAAAACAGAAGGTGAATCAAGTGTAGACCGAGTTGGCAGTTCTTTACCTTCCCTCTTCTTAGAGGGATGATATTGGTCTTAGAGTCTCTCGAATCCTTCATAGTGAATACAGATTGCAACAAAAATATTATTAGCACATTAATATGGTAGTTTTGATAACAACAGTAACAATAGCGATACTAATAGTAATGGTAACAGTAGCAGTTTTGTAGCAGTTGGAACAACAATATCAATAGTATAACTTAGCAAGGACAATATGAGCAAAGCGTAGTCATGGAGTAGCGACGGATATTTTGATGACATTCATCAGGTGACAGTCGCAACCTAGAGCGATACACAATAGCTACCATTCATCAATCAAATGTAGGCATGTATACCATATATAGTCATATGTGCTTATAATAAGAACTTGCATAACATCTTTTGTCCTACTAAAAGGATCGAGATGGACCTAGAGGGGGGGGGTGAGGTACAATTACATATTTTAATTATTACTTAGCAATTTTAGGCAATAATGCGGAATATGAAAGTGAGCCTAACAATTGCAAGTATGACGCTAAGAGCTAAGCAAGATAAACAAGTAACACAAGTATGTGAGTAAGCAAGCACAATATGATATAAGTAAGTGCTAAGAGAGAAGTAACCACAAGTAGAGAATTAGGGTTAGGAATAACTGCAACTCCGGGAGACGAGGTTGTATGCCGATGTTCACTTCCTTCGAGGGAAGCTACGTCATCGTTATAGAGGAGCATGTTACCACGAAGGCACGCCACGAAGGCTCACCCTATTCTCCCTTTGAGACAACACCACGAAGACGATTCTCAACCACTAGTGGTAGACCTTGGGGTGGTCTCCAAACCCTCACAAACTTTTCCAGGGGTAATCACAATGGTTGATTCCTCTCCGAAAGACTCCTACTGCCTAGGAGTCTCCAACCTCCAAGAGTAACAAGAACGATGGGGAAAAGCTCAAGGCTTTCTGAAATCACAAATTCATTTGGTGCAAAGAAGGGGAAGGAGTGGATCTATCACTTGATCGGACAACTTCTCTCAAATGATCTCAAATCCCTTGGGGATCTAAGATTTGCTGCGGAGGAGTCAGAGAGAGAGAGTTAAATGTGTTCTAGAGTTTGTTCAAAGCGAATGGTCAACCCTCTCCATGGGGGAGGAGGGCTATATATAGTGTGAGCACAAATGTGGCCGTTGTAGTGCAAGTGAAGGGCAGGCCGGACATCCGGGCAAGGGGGGCGGACATCCGGCCTGGCGAGGCACTTGAAGAACAGAGTAGGAGGAGAGGTAAAAATAGAGGGGACGGACATCCGGGTGCCAAGCCCGGACATCCAACATATCAGGAAACCCTAGACATCCGGCACATGGCCGGACATCTGACAAGTTCACCAAATTGAAACACCCTCTGGATAGCACAAGCCGGACGTCCGACAAGGAAGCCCAGAAATCCAGAGTGCAAGGAGAGCTCGGACATCCGGCATAGCGGGCCGGACATCAGGAAGATAGCACCAGCACAAAGTGCATTCTAGTTAGCTGGGTCCGGATATCCGGCGTGAGGCCCGGACATCCCGCGTCAAGCCCGGACATCCGGCAGGCCAGGGATAGAACATACCAGAGAATATAATGATGGATCTAAAACATTTTTGGGAAGGAGGTTTGTGGCAAGAGCAAGTCTTTAACTAACCCTATCGATCCCCTCTTAATTGTGCGGGGTCCTATACTCAAGAAAACAAATATGTAATCATTTTGATACTTCATCCTTAAGTAAAATCACTTCGTATGCTCAGTATCCACACACCTTTGATGAACCGGGGACTAACACCTGAGATTTACTTGACAAACATAGTTAGTCCCTTACATGTATATTGTCATCAACATCAAAACATGATGTAAGGGCATTATTGCACTTTCAATCTCCCCCTTTTTGTTTGTTGATGACAATCATACATGTAGTATCATAGATGCAATAAATAAATTTTTTATTGACAATCGTGAGAGCATAATATTGAATATGTTCATATTTGCTTTTAGCTCCCCCTCATTGTGTGCATGGGATCAATATGTTAGGATGTATAGCACAAACTCGCATGGTAGCATATGTTGCTAAAAAAGATATAAGAGTGAGATACGCACATATGAAATAACCATAACACGCATAGACTCAATCAGATATAAGAGTGAGATACGCACATATGAAACAACCATAACACACATAGACTCAGTCATTTCATAGCCACAAATATAGCAACATAGTCTCATATGCTCAAGTACCATAAGTAGCAACATAATAAGTTTGAATAATAGCTAACACAAATAGCCAACATATAGCATGACCATACTAAGATACTACTTCTCCCCTTTGACAACAACAAGTAAAAAGGGGCGAAGAACTAGACGGACTCTGTCACTCCCGGCGGATGTCATCATCACCATCAAAGAACTCGGCGTACTTGTCACGATACGGGAAACCGAAGGTGGAAGAGGACGGAGCTGCGGGAATCGGATCGTCATCACTCACAGGACTCCCACGGTCATGAAGGCGCTGCTTGAGATGATTCTTGGAGATGATGAGGCGCTTCTGAACATCTTGATTCTGCTGACAGTTGAAAGTGATTGCCTTCATGATAGCAGACCGAGCCTTGCCTAAGAACAACGCAAGACGACCACGAGGAGCAGTCGAGGAAGAAGGCACGGAGGAACCTGTGGGCTGAGACCCACCAGCAGACTTCCTATGTGGTCGAGGTGCAGCAACTGGTGTAGGAGTGACCATGTGCATATGAACAGGAGGCTTCCAAATGGAATGCACAACGATCTTAGCAACCCCAAATGGAGCAGTGTGATCAATTATGGCCTGAGTGAATGGAGCATGTGGGAATTGACGCGTCTGAATAAAGCTGGAGAGACAGATCTCATGCCAAATATAGTGGGCGGTGTCAAGAGGCTCAGTAGGTGCATCATGCATACGTACCATCAGATCAATGCAGTAGTTGCGAGCCCTGGAGCAATCTCCCTTGTTAGGATAGAGAGTGCGAAGCACACACTGATAGAGAATGTAGTAGGGAGACTGGAAAATGGATGACTCGTTGGGTGGATATGCACGTTCCTCTGGAGTGAGCTCAGAGACAGGCTTAAGAAGAGCCATGCAAGCATCAATCCCTTTGGGCCTGTAGTGAGGATCCGTACTGTGGATGTGATGACCAACACCAGAGAAGCCCAAAATCTGAACAAGCCGGTCATAGGTGATGCTCAACACAGTGTCATCAGTCATCCATGTGAGAGTGTTGTCTGGCCCAAAGAAGCATGTGGCATAGAACTAAAGGATGGCAGCTTCATTCCAATCACATTTGAAGGTCATTGCTTGACCTAGATTCATCAATGATCTTGACCGTGTTGTCAGGGAACATGGTAGGATCATCACGCATGAACTGAAGGTCCAGGTATTTATGAGGGGAAAGTCCACGGCCATGGACAAAACTCGAGTAAAGATCTTGCTGCATGCGAGTATGAAAACGAGGGTCCTCGACATCAGCCACCATCTCATATTGGTTGGTATCCCATCGGAACTCAAGGTATGGACCAGCCCCCACGGTGTGAAGTCGTGTGTGAGGCGGTCCCTGTTATCGGGAAGCTCCATTGAGATGCGACGACCATGGACCACGGGCATTGCACCACCATGTACTTGAGGCACAAGGGCCCTCCTAGTGCCAGGCTTGGACTGACCAACAGAACGTCTTGGTGAAATGTCATCCTCTTCCTCCCCAACATAGTCCACATCATCCAGATCAGAGGCCGACGGACTTGGGGATGGTGCCCGACGCTTCTTCTTAGTGGTCGTCTTCTTCTTAGGTCGAGCATGTTCATCGGAGTCGGTGGAACTTTGCCGGCAATCGACTGAAACAGATACATGATAAGGGTACCAATGAGAAGGAGTCAAAGTATGAAACAAGGATAAGCCAAATTAAACAACGGGATGAATATTTTCGAACATGACCATAGTACAAGTCCAAGTGGTAGATCAAAATATTGACATGCCCATGATTAAGTTGTTTAGCCAAGTACATAGAGAGGATTTTTAGGCTAGGCATGTGACATCAAATCTCTAGAGATTGATATTCACCAAGATAGTCATGAGAGATAATGAAACCCTAGGATGGTTGGGTCAAAAACAAGAAAAAGAAGCAAGAGTATATAACATCCATACCCCAAGAAGAAGGATCTAGGCTGCAATTCTTGGTACATGCCATGACGAACTCCGGCCACAAGACACCGGTCCCTCCCGAGTGATTCACACCACAACCCAAGGAATGGATTGGATGGAAACATAGATCGGGAGGAGAAGAAGCTGTGGACAGGAGATCAGTGCCAGGGGACGAAGGAGAAGGCTGGGGCAGCACCGGAGCACAGCCCGGTGACGATGGCGGCTTGTTGGAATAGATGGGGAGATCAAGGGGAGAATTGGGAACTGCCCCCAAATCCTGAGCCCTCCCCCGTTATGTGTGGCTGTGGGCGACGGGCCAGACATCCGGGGTCCAAGCCCGGATATCCGGCCGGCGGAGGTCAGCGAGTAGTAATCCAGGGCCAACGGGCCGGACATCCAGGGTCCAAGCCTGGATATCCGGCGTGAAGAAGTTTGAGAGCAAAAAAGGTCCAGGGCCAGGATGTCCGGCCGCTGGAGGCTCTCGATGGGAGAGATTAGCAGTAGAATCCCGCCAGGGCTCGGATGTCCGGCTGAGGAGCCGAATGTCCGGCCAGTGGACAGAGAGCCCAAACAGGAGAAGATTTTTTAAGGGGGCCAACTAAAATATATCGATATAGACTCCACCAAGGAGATTTAGAGTACGTAGGAATGAGAACTTGAGTAAACGATGGCCATACTAAGATGTGCAATAATAACCCAACAATATGAAATAAGAAAAGGTTCATATACACAATCCACAAGCGGTGACAGGAGTCACCATGTTTGATCATATGGGACATAGTACCACAAAGATTGCGACTTTTGGGTACATACTCACGACTCCATCATTTTAAAGCACCATAGTTCAAAAAGAGACCATGATAGCTTTGAGAGTGTTTGTTCTATTTATGCATTATGTAGGGTGAGAGTACTCATGAATTGAGTGTCTCCCCCTAAATATATGCCTACATCAAGACAAGATATTATGAAAATGCATGCATGGATACTAGATTTCACATAATGTTGTCAAGCTCCAAGATACCAAGTTCACGCCTAAGTTGACAAAACCTTGCTTCATCCAATGGCTTGGTGAAAATGTCTGCAAGTTGCATATCTGTGCCAACATGAGCAATATCAATGTCACCTTTTTACACATGATCTCTTAAGAATTGATACCTAATATCAATGTGCTTGGTGCGGGTATGATCTTTGGGATTCTCAGCAATATTGATGGCACTTTCATTATCACATAGAAGATGCACATTTCTATAGGTGATATCGCAATCCTTCAAAGTTTGCCTCATCCATAATAATTGAGTTGCACAACTGGCGGTTGCAATTTATTCAGCTTCGACGGTGTAGATGGAAACACAATTTTCTTTCTTCGAGGACCAACTTACCAAGGAGCGTCCAAGAAATTGACATGCACCGGAGGTGGACTTACGAGCCACTTTGTCTCCAGCCCAATCTGCATCCGTGTACCCAATGAGATCAAACTTAGCATCCTTGGGGTACCATAGACCCAACTTTGGGGTGTGAACAAGGTATCTAAGAATATGCTTAACCGCCTTATGATGGCTTTCCCTAGGGGAAGCTTGAAATCTAGCACACATGCATACACTGAACATGATGTCTGGTCTAGATGCACAAAAATAAAGCAATGGACCAATCATAGAGCAGTATTTAGATGGGTCAAAAGGAATACCATTTGTGTCTTCAGTGAGTACAATTTTGGTTGGCATGGGTGTCTTACATGGACTAGCATCAGTCATGCCAAACTTCTCTAGAATATCCTTGAGATACTTGGCTTGAGATAAGAATATTCCTTCTTGAAATTGATGAATTTGGAATCCGAGAAAGAATTTCAAATCCACATTGAGTGACATCTCAAAGTTCTTGGTCCTAGAAGCCGCAAACTTCTTGCACAGATGAATGTTAGGAGAACCAAAAATGATATCATCTACATAGATTTGGCATAAGATCCGAGAAAGAATTTCAAATCCGCATTGAGTCATGAGACCTCAAGAAGTTGCTTGGGAGGTTCACCTTTCTCCATACAAAAGTTTTGCAATTGACCCTTGACAATTTCATATTGAGCAAGCCGGAGAGTGGAGGTACCGGTCTTGGTTCTCACAATGCTATCCCATGATTCCTTAGCACTTGTGATATGTATGTGTGGTCTCCTTTGCTTGTCAGTCATACTTCTCCTTATGCACATAGTTGCAATGTCGTTGAGATTCTTGTCATACACCTCTCTTGGGGTAAGATTATTCGGGTCAACTGCTTGGTAGCCATACTCCAAGATCTCCAATATCTCATCATTTCCATATCGAAGATGATCCTGCATAGCAATTCTCCACAAAGCAAAATCAGTAGTGTCATCAAGTAAAGGAGGTTTGCCTTGAGGGTTATACTTTGGTTTCTCTATTTGGGGTCTTGCATAAAGCCAAGGAACACTGGAGTGTTCATTACTAGGAGGTTGTTGGCCAAGTGAAGGAGTAGGCACAGCTGGCCTCGAGGCTGCACCACCAGAAAGTGGTGCAAGCATCGTGGTTAGTGTGGCTAGTCTCATTTGGACCAAGGCCTCAAGAGAAGGATCATGCTCCTCCTTTTGCTTAGCAAGCGACCATTCCAGATCCTCAAAAGTGAAGGGCTTGACTTCCGTGGAAGCCGCGCCCGTATTCTTCGGATCCGCAACAAGGGGAGTCCCATCGGGGTTCATCTCGCTCTAGGGTGGTTAAGCCACAAGAATAGAGCACAAGGCTCTGATACCAATTGAAAGGATCGAGATAGACCTAGAGGGGGGTGAATAGGTACAATTACAAATTTTAATTATTACTTAGCAATTTTAGGCAATAATGCGGAATATGAAAGTGGGCCTAATAATTGCAAGTATGATGCTAAGAGCTAAGCAAGGTAAACAAGTAACACAAGTATGTGAGTAAGCAAGCACAATATGATATAAGTAAGTGCTAAGAGACAAATAACCACAAGTAGAGAGTTAGGGTTAGGAATAACCGCAACTCCGGGAGACGAGGATGTATGCCGATGTTCACTTCCTTGGAGGGAAGCTACGTCACCATTAGAGAGGTGGATGTTACCACGAAGGCACACCAACGCCATGAAGGCTCACCCTATTCTCCCTTTGAGACAACACCACGGAGGCGTTTCTCAACCACTAGTGGTAGACCTTGGGGTGGTCTCCAAACCCTCACAAAATTTTCTGGGGATAATCACAATGGTCAATTCCTCTCCGAAAGACTTGTACCACCTAGGAGTCTCCAACCTCCAAGAGTAACAAAAGCGATGGGTAAAAGCTCAAGACTTGCTCAAATCACAAATTCCTTTGGTGCAAATAAGGGAAAGGAGTGGATCTATCACTTGATCGGACAACTTCTCTCAAATGCTCTCAAATCCCTTAGGGATCTAAGATTTGGTGTGGATGAGTGAGAGAGAGTGAAATGTGTTCTAGGGTTTGTTCAAAGTGAATGGCCAACCCTCTCCCATGGGGGAGGAGGGCTATATATAGTGTGAGCACAAATGTGGTTGTTGTACTGCAAGTGAACGGGTAGGCCGGACATCCGGGCAAGGGGGACGGACATCCGGCCTGGCGGGGCACTTGAAGAACAGAGCGGAAGCAGAGGTAAAAACAGAGGGGCCGGACATCCAGGGGTGAAGCCCGGACATCCAGTGGCGAAGCCTGGACATCCGGCATATCAGGAAACCCCAGACATCCGACACATGGCCCGACATCCCGCAAGTTCACCAAATTGAAACGCCCTCTGGATAGCACAAGCCAGACGTCCGGCAAGGAAGCCCGGAAATTCGGAGTGCAAGGAGAGCCCAGACATCCGACATAGATGGTCGGACATCTGGAAGACAGCACCAACACAAAGTGCATTCTGGATAGTTGGGTCCGGATATCCGGTGAGCGGGCCGGATATCCTGCGTGAGGCCCGGACATCCGGCCTCAAGCCCGGACATAGGGCAGGCCAGAGATAGAACATACCAGACAATATAATGATGGATCGAAAACATTTTTGGGAAGGAGGTTTGTGGCAAGAGCAAGTCTTGAACTAACCCTATCGATCCCCTCTTAATAGTGCGGGATCCTATACTCAAGAAAACAAATATGTAATCATTTTGATGCTTCATCCTTGAGTAAAATCACTTCGTATGCTCGTGATCCACACACCTTTGATGAACCGGGGACTAACACCCGAGATTTACTTGACAAACATAGTTAGCCCCTTACATGTATATTGTTATCAACATCAAAACATGGTGTAAGGGCATGATTGCACTTTCACCTACCCTCCCGTCGCAACGGGGTCATAATAGAAACTAACGGTAATTAAGACGCTCCTTTTTATAGAGAACTGGAACAAAGCATTAACACATAGTGAATACATGAACTCCTCAAATTACAGTCATCCCCGGAGAGTATCCCAATTATTGTCACCTTGGGGTCTACGGTTAAAAACAATAACAGATGCATATAACTTGCAGATAGGATCAAGAACTCAAATATATTCATGAAAACATAATAGGTGTAGATCTGAAATCATGGCACTAGGGCCCTAGTGACAAAACATTAAGCATACCAAAGTCATAGCAATATCAATCTCAGACCATAGTGTATACTAGGGATCAAGCCTTAGCAAATTGACTTGATTACATGACGAATCTCATCCATCTCCATGTATCACCAGTAGGCCTACCATGATATTACTCACTCCTATTGGTGAGCATCATGAGGTTGTTGATGAAGAAGGGTTATTGATGACAGCGGCGATGATTTTCCCTCTCCGGAGCATCGAATACACTCCAGATCACCTCCCGATGAAGAAAAGGAGGTGGCAGCGGCTCTGTATCGTGAAATGTGATGGAACATTCTCTCTGATTTTTTTCTCAGGAAGATGGTATTTATGGACCTGGAGGTAGGTGTAAGTGCATCTAGTGCCCCTTGGTGATTTTGGTGTATTGAAGACTTATAGGTTAAGGGACTGATGCGTTTGTGAGTGTACACAGGTCTATAAGTCTATGAGGAGTTTGATATTTACAAAGAAAGTCGACCCCTAAAAATGAAGTTCTTCTTCTGAAGACTTTGGATTTCTGAAGACTTTGAAAGTGAAGAAATTGGTGTGATCCTGAAGACTTGGTATTCATTCGAGGAACATGAAGCGAGAAGACTTTTATTTTCGTAGTTTCATTTTCTCTTTCTTGAGTCATAGGAAACACCGTACTGTTAAAGGGGGTCGAGGAAATACTAAGGAAAAATTTCCAAGTGATGCTCAACTCAAATCCTACACCTACCAATCCCTTCAAGTGAAGCCATTGGAAATCTCATACAGCTCAGTCAATTTCTTCGTGACAGAGACGAAGTTCTTCTGGTCTCTGAGGAATTTGTTCTAACTGAGGAGTTAGGAATTCGCCAGTGCGGATTGCCTACACAGTGAGGAACATGATAGCCCTGAGGAATTTGATACTCAAAATTCTGACCGTTGTTGTGCTATGCGCCAGCTGTCCCGAAATATCTACCCACCTAACGGTCATATCATTGAAGGGCATTTATGTCTTATCATGTCGGGTTGTTGCCTAGGCTATAAATATCCGCCCCCTACAACCACTAGCTGGTTGGCTGCTCCGAGAGAAACTGACACTTGTCATTTAAGAGCATCCCATCCTCCGAGGACTTTGAGTGAAAATCATCAAGTGAGGGAAACCCAAACCCAAACACCTACAAACCCAAAGTGATTGATCATCACTTAAGAGATTGATCCTACGTGGATCTGACGCTTGTTACCTTTGAAGACTGTGCATCTTCTAGACGGTTAGGCGTCATGGTCTAGAGCATCCAAGAGGAAATTGTGGATCGCCGAGTGACCGAGTCTGTGAAGGTTTGGAAGTCACCTGAAGACTTACCACGAGTGATTGGGCGAGGTCTGTGTGACCTTAGCTCAAGGGGAATACGGTGAGGACTAAGTGTCCTCAGCTGTGTGTTCAGGACTGGGTGTCCTCAGGTTTAAATACCTAGCCGCCCTAACCAGACGTACAACTGTCACAGCAGTTGGAACTGGTCTACCAAATCATTGTCTTCACCGAGCTAACTGGTTCCATTTCCTCAACCCTTCCATATCCTCATTTCTGTGTTGTGTGCTTGTTCATATCTGTTTGAAGACTTTGACTGAAGACTTCTCTATTTCCTCAGCTTAATTTCTTCAGTCTATTTGTCTTCATTCTGTTTATCCTGTGTTTATGCTTTCTGTACTTTGTGCTAGTTTTCATTTCATCATGAAGACCATGCTCATATTCTGTTATGTTTACTTCTGAGTACTCACCCACAAATTCCTCAGTGAACAATTCATAAAAATCGCCTATTCACCCCCCTCTAGTCGATATAACGCACTTTCAATTGGTATCAGAGCAAGGTACTCCCTTGTTCTGTGTGATTTTGGTTTAACCGCCTGGAGTTTTAGTTATGTCGACCGCATGTATGATCAAGGTTTCTGCTGGGTGTCCTACCTTCGATGGGACGGACTAACCCTAATGGAAGAACAAGATGCGCATGCATCTTGAGGCAATTGATAATGATCTCTGGTACATTGTGGAGAATGGTGTTCCCTCTGTCACTCCCACCATCAACGCTGCAGATGTGAAGAGATTCAAGCAACTCGACTCTCATGCGAAGAACTTCATATGTGGCCATCTGAGCAAAGGGTAGTATGGCAGAGTGAGTGCTTTGGAGACAGCAAAGCTTATCTGGGACAGGTTGTCCAAGGTCAATGAGGAAGTCTCAACACAGCATGACTCTCGAGTTGACGTTCTTCGCAATCTCTTCAACCACTTCAAAAGACTCGACAATGAAAATGTTCAGCAAACCTTCGATCGCCTCACTGACATCTCAAATGAGCTTCAAGCACTTGGTGCCACTGATATCACCGATCATGAGGTGGTGAAGAAATTGCTGAGATCACTTGATTCCTCATTTGATACCTTGCCATTGATGATACAAGAACGTGGAGACTATAAGTCACTTGATCCTGCTTATATCCTCGAGAGACTAAACACTCATGAGTTCCAGCTTGCTGAGAAGAGAGATCTCTATGGACCAAGTTATGGCAGATCACGGGCTCTGAAGGCCAATGCAGTGTCTGAATCTGAAGGTGAAGATTCTGGTAGCAGCCTTGGTGACCCTGAAGAACTGAGCCAGGAGCTAGCAATGCTCGTGACGAAATTCCAGAAGTTCCCAAGACGTGGTCGCTTTGGAAAATCCTCAAGAAGTGGTGACTTGAGATCAGATTCCTCATCCCATGATTACAAGAAGAGACTCTATCACAAATGCATGAAACCCGGACACTACATTCAAGATTGTCCTCAGTGGCAAAAAGGAACCAAAGAAGAAGAAGTACAAGGATTACAGTTCTGATGATTCAAAGAAGAAGAAGAAATCTTCAAAGTCCTCTTCATCAAAACCTTCAAGGTCCTCATCTCACAAGAAGAGCAGCTCCAAGAAGGCTCGGGCATTCATTGGCAAGGAAATGGACTCTGAGGCTGAATCTGAGGGAAATGAGGAAGAGGAGGAATCTGAGGAGTCAGACTCTGGTGTGGCGAGCCTAGCCCTCGCTACCGCGTTCGTCAGCAAGTCCATCTTCAACTATGAGGAAAAGGACCTCCCCAACACTACTGATGTCACAACCCTAGAATTCTGCTTTATAATTAGTTCCATCAGTGAGTTGCATCCATGCATCATGTTTTAATTCAAGAAACTGGAATTGAGGGAATTCCGAAAGCCTCAAAATTCAATTAAAAGAAGGGCAAGAGCCCTTAAATTTGCATTCAGTGAAACCAAAATGGCCTTCATTAATGTTTGATATTTTTGGCAAGGGTCTGGGTCTAAGCCAAAAAATAGTGAACATTTTTAAGGAATCATTTTGGCTTTGAATTTAAATCACTATGGTATTTGAATTCGAATATATATTCATATTATAAAGAATATATTTTCAAATGCTTTGTTATATTTTATGTTCATTTGGAGAAGTTCTTTGAGTGACATAAAATATTCAGACAAGTGTTTGGCATTGTTTGAATTTGCTTGAATTAAAAATAGTGGAAAAAGATAAAACAAATAAACAGAAAGAAACAAATAAAACAGAAGCACTTACTTGGCCTTACCTGTGGCCCAGCAAGTCGGCCCAGCCCAGCTGGCCCCTGCCAGTCGTCCCGTACCTCTGCCAGCAAGCAGAGGCAGGGCAGCGAGTGCACGCGCCCGAGCGGCCACCTCCTTCTTCGCCGTGTCGACGCCTCCTTCCTCCCAACCTCGCGCCCAGGAGACGTGGACGAGGCCGTGCTGATCCCCCTTCTCCCCTGGCCATTTTCCCCTCTTACTCCTCGTTCTTCGCCCGAACAGAGAGCCCCGCTGGCCAACACAGCGCGTAGCTCACCGTCGACGTGGCCACTGGCCTCCCCTCGCCTCCCCACCTTGCGTGAGAGCTCGGCCTCGCCGTCCTCTTCCTCATCGCCAAGCCGCATGATGCCGGAAGCCCCATATCGTCGTCCTCGCCGCCGTCTTCATCGTCGGCCACCTGAGATCGCTATCGTCGCCCTGACCGCACCAGACCTCCCCCAAGCTCTCCGACCACACCCTCGAGATCACTGTGAGCCCCTGTTCCGTTTCCCCTACTCCCGTGCTCTAATTCGACCTCTAGCCGCCGTTCCACCGGAGCCGAAAGCTCACGACCGCCGGCCATGGCACTGCCGCGGCCACAGCTGCTGTCGCTCGCGTCCGAGCCCACCAACGCGCTTAACACGTCTCCAGGAGACGAACCCAACCACCCCCACGTCTTGCCATGCACCACAATGCGAACCCGCACGGAGCCGTGCTCTGGCCACCATCACGAGCTCCGTTCCGGCGAGCTCTGGCACCCCTGCAGCCACCCACCTGCTCCTCTGGTTGCGGGAGAGCGCGGGTTACCCTCTGGTGGTCTTCGCGCGTCCAGCCGCCGCCCGTTGCGCGTTCCCGACCGTCGCCGCCGCGTTCGTGTGCTCGCCGGCGTTCAACTCCGGCGTGCTGACGTGGCTAAGTCATTAGTGGCTAATGACCCACTAACTAACCCCTGGCTCACTGACATGCGGGCCACGCCCGGCTAATTAATCTAATTTAGGTTTAAACCTAATTAGTTTAACCTAGGTTAGTGCTAATTAAACTAGGTTAGTTTAGTTACCCACTGACACATGGGCCCCACTAGTCAGTTTGACCTGGGCTGCCCCGTTGACTCACTTACGCCATGCTGATGTAGTGCTGACGCAGTAATGCATTTTCTGGAATTAGTTTATTTCTAAAGAATTAGGAAATCCAGAAAATTTCCTAAACTTCTAAAATTCATAGAAATTAAACCGTAACTCCAAATGAAATAATTTATATATGAAAAATTATCAGAAAAATCCAAAGAATCTGTTTATGGCATTTTCATGCATGTTTGAACAAGTTAACCTCACTGAATAGGATAATTCATGATTAGGTAATACATGGTAATTAGTTTTGGAGTTGGAATTTGCTATAGGTTTGAATTCCAATTCAATGAATATGACTAACTGTTGCACTAGGTCAATTCAGTACTTTAATATGACATACCATTCATATGAATGTGCATTGCATTGATTATGGTTCCTTTTGTGTTTGTCGGTGGTTGTTCCCTCTTAGTAGACGATGTTTCCGACGACGTGATCGATGACACCGATGAAGAGATATACTATCTTCAGAAGTGACAGGCAAGCAAAACCCCCTTGTTCATTCCGATACAATCCCACTCTCTTGCTCCTGCTCTCTTTTACTCCATTAGGACAACAGCGATTCAATTGTTACATGCTGCGGTAGTTGAACCCCTTTCCCCTACATGACATGTCATTGCCACAGTAAATAGATGAAACCCACTAGCATGAGTAGGAATTGTTTGAGCCCTGATGTGCCTACTCATTCATGCTTGTTGTCATGCCTGCTACTTCTTAGAGTTGAGTCAGGTCTAATTCATCGGGAATGAATTGGAACGTGGTGAACATGCCCTACCGTTGAGAGCTAAGTGTGTGAACACGATTTGGTAAAGGTAGCGGTGAGAGGCCATGTAGGAGTACATGGTGGGTTGTCTCATTGCAGCTGTTCTCAGGAACTGAGTTCTGTGTTTGTGATCCATGAAAAGTTACTACCACACATTGGGTTCCGGTAACTCGGCCCCTCTCGGCTTATTAATCAACTCGATCTCTGTCCAGGAGTTGCAACTAGTTTCTGGTGTTTGTAGGTAGTGTTAGTAGTCTACCAAGTGGCACCCGGTACAGGTGGGCTTGGGACAGACTAGGCACAATGGCACGGTGTACCAAGTGGCACCCGGATGGTGGGCTTGGGAATCCTGCACACATCATTTGGGGCCGTGAGCGACACCCCGGCCGGATCTCCTTGCGGATGGAACCCGAATAGGTGATAAACCTGGACGAGAGACTTGTGTGGTTAGTCAGGTCGTGGTCGACACCCTCGCCCGGCTTCCACTTGAAGGTTGCCGAGGTACATGATGTGTACAGGGCTATAAGTGGCGAGAGCGTGTGTGAAGAAGTACACCCCTGCAGGGTTATCATTATCTATTCGAATAGCCGGATTCCTCGGATATGGAAACATGGACCCCTTGCATAGTTCATAGACAATTGAAAGTGGATACTCTAAAATGCGCAAGATAAGCGTGAGTGCTATGGATGGCGTTCTCGTAGGGAGACGGGAGCGGATCCATAGTGGTGTACTGGTATGGTGAATATGTGGACTCGTGTGCGCCACCTCAAAAGAGTTAGTTGCAGTCATAGTTTAGGATAGCCACTGAGTCAAAGCTGGCTTGCTGCAGTTAAACTCCACCACCCCCCCTTTGATGATACCGATGCATATGTAGTTAGTTCTGATGTAAGTCTTGCTGGGTACATTTGTACTCAGCTTTGCTTATTTTATGTTTTTGCAGAGAGACTTCAGTCTCACTAGTAGTTCTGTGTGGACTTCGACGTTTAGCTCGTTGCCTCAAATACGATCTTGTACCCTCGGGAGGGTCTTGTAGATAGTCAGGCTTCTCAGCCTTTTTCATTTGTAGATGTCTGAACTCAGACATGTTAAGCTTCCGCGTGTGCTTTGACTTGTATGCTCTGAATGTTGGGTCATGAGACCTATGTTTGTAATATCTCGCTCCTCGGAGCCTAATGAATAAATACTTGAGTCATAGAGTTATGTTGTGATGCCATGTTGTATTTACACATATCAAGCATATTGTGCGTATGATTGAAATGCTTGGTATGTATGGGATTCGACAACCTAGTTCTTTATCCTTGGTAGCCTCTCTTATGGGGAAATGTAGTCTTGTGCTTCCATGATCCATAGTAGTCCGCGACAGCTCGGTTCACCGGAGTCCTGCTAGCCCAGCACTACTGCTCCGGAAAACTTGACTGGGCGGCATGTGATTCACTTCGTTCCTGTGTCTGTCCCTTCAGGGAAATGTCACGCGGTGACATCCGCAGTCCGGCCTAGCCTGCTACAGCCCGGGTTCCCGGAGTCCTGTTAGCCTAGTGCCACAGCCCGGATTCACATGCTGCTGACCGACATGCTCGATGTTGATTCATGTATGCCTTTCCCCGTAAGTTAGTGCCACTATGGGTTCATGACTAGTCATGTCGGCTCAGGTTCTCTGTCATATGGATGCTAGCGACACTATCATATACGTGAGCCAAAAGGCGCAAATGGTCCCGGGCCATGGTAAGGCGACACACGTGGGAATACCATGCGTGAGGCCGCAAGGTGATATGAGGTGTTACAGGCTAGATCGGTGTGACTTAGAATCGGGGTCCTGACAACTGATGACGGCAACGAGGACTACGCTCCCACCTATTGCTTCATGGCAAAAGGCTCAAAGGTACTGATAACCCACAAGTATAGGGGATCAATTGTAGCCTCTTTCAAAAGTAAGAGTGTCGAACCCAACGAGGAGCTAAAGGTAGAACAAATATTCCCTCAAGTTCTATCGACCACCGATACAACTCTAAGCACAATTGACGTTCGCTTTACCTAGAACAAGTATAAAAATAGAAGTACTTTGTAGGTGTTTTTGGATAGGTTTGCAAGACAATAAAGAGCACGTAAATAAAAAGTAGGGGCTTTTAGATAAAGACACAACTAAGTTAGGTTTAGTAGAGAGCTTTTTGTCATAAGAAATTTATTTGTCCTAGGCAATCGATAACTACACCAGTAATCGTTATTGCAATTTTATTTGAGGGAGAGGCATACGCTAACATACTTTCTCTACTTGGATCATATGCACTTATGATTGGAACTCTAGCAAACGTCCGCAACTACTAAAGATCATTAAGGTAAAACCCATCCATAGCATTAAAGTATCAAGTCCTCTTTACTCCCATATGCAAACAACCTACTTACTCGGTTATGTGCTACTGTCACTCATGCCACCCACCATAAGAAAATCATGAACGTATTGCAACACCCTACAGCGGGAATCCCTCACTCTTGCACGACACAAAGAGCAACATAGGACAACACCAATAATAAAACATGCAACTCAAACCAATCACGATCATCAATTAACCCATAGGACAAAACGGATCTACTCAAACATCATAGGATAGCCATACATCATTGGGAAATAATATATAGCGTTGAGCACCATGTTTAAGTAGAGATTACAGTGGGTAAAAGAGGGTTTACACCGCTGCATAGAGGGGGGAATAGATGGTGATGACGGCGGTGAAGTTGTTGGTGAAGATTGCAGTGATGATGATGGCCCCGGCGGCACTCCGGTGCCACCGGAAGCGAGGGGGAGAGATCCCCCCTTATTCTGCTTCCTTGACCTTCTCCCTAGATGGGAGAAGGGTTTCCCCTCTGGTCCATGGTCTCCACGGCGTGGGAGGGGCAACATCCCCTCCGAGATTGGATCTGTCTCTCTGTCTCTCTCTGTTTCTCTGTTCCCTGATTCTGCCCTTTCACCGTTTCTTAAATTCCCGGAGATCCGTAACTCCGATTGGGATGAATTTTGGACACGATTTCTATCCGGATATTAGCTTTCTTGCAGCGAAATAAGGGCACCAACCGCCTTACGGGGTGGCCACAAGGGCCCAGGGCGTGCCCCCTGCCATGTGGCCCCCTCGGGCATCGTCTTGCATTGATTCTTCTTTCCAAAAATCACATATATTCCAAAAAAAATCTCCGTCGGTTTTTATCCCGCTTGGACTCTGTTTGATATGGATTTTCTACGAAACAAAAAACATGCAACAAACAGGAACTGGCACTGGGCACTGGATCAATATGTTAGTCCCAAAAATAGTATAAAAAGTTACCAAAAGTATATGAAAGTTGTATAATATTGGCATGGAACAATAAAAAATTATAGATACGACGGAGACGTATCAGCATCCCCAAGCTTAATTCCTGCTCGTCCTCGAGTAGGTAAATGATAAAAAAGATAATTTTTGATGTGGAATGCTACCTAGCATAATCTTGATCATGTATCTAATCATGGCATGAATATTAAGACACGAGTGATTCAAAGCAATAGTCTATCATTTGACATTAAGACAATAATACTTCAAGCATACTAACCAAGCAATTATGTCCTCTCAAAATAACATAGCCAAAGAAAGCTCATCCCTACAAAATCATATAGTTTGTACATGCTTCATTTTTGTCACACAAAATGCTCCCATCATGCACAACCCTGATGACAAGCCGAGCAATTGGTTCATACTTTTCAACGCGCTTCAGCCTTTTCAACCCTCACGCAATACATGAGCGCAATCCATTGACATAGCACTATAGGTGGAATAGAATATGATGGTGGAGGTTGTGTGGAGAAGACAAAAAGGAGAAAGTCTCACATCGACGTGGCTAATCAACGGGCAATGGAGATGCCCATCAATTGATGTCAATGTGAGGAGTAGGGATTTCCATGCAATAGATGCACTAAGATCTATAAGTGTATGAAAGCTCAAACTGGAAACTAAGTGGGTGTGCATCCAACTTGCTTGCTCATGAAGACCTCGGGCATTTGAGGAAGCCCATCATCGGAATATACAAGCCAAGTTCTATAATGAAAATTCCCACAAGTATATGAAAGTGATAACTCAAGAGACTCCCTATATGAAGAACATGGTGCTACTCTGAAGCACAAGTGTGGTAAAAGGATAGTAACATTGCACCTTCTCTCTTTTTCTCTCATTTTTTTGTTTTTTTGTTTTTTTGGTGGGCTTCTTTGGCCTCTTTTTTTATTTGGGCTTCTTTGGCCTCTTTTTTTAAGTCCGGAGTCTCATCCTGACTTGTGGGGGAATCATAGTCTCCATCATCCTTTCCTCACTAGGGCAATGCTCTAATAATGATGATCATCACACTTTTATTTACTTACAACTCAATATTACAACTCGATGTCTAGAACAAAGTATGACTCTATATGAATGCCTCCGGCGGTGTACCGGGAAGTGCAATGATCTAGTGTAGCAATGCCATCAAAAAACGGACAAGCCATGAAAACATCATGCTAGCTATCTTATGATCATGCAAAGCAATATGACAATAAATGCTCAAGTCATGTATATGATGATGATGGAAGTTGCATGGCAATATATCTCGGAATGGCTATGGAAATGCCATGATAGGTAGGTATGGTGGCTGTTTTGAGGAAGATATAAGGAGGTTTATGTGTGATAGAGCGTATCGTATCACGGGGTTTGGATGCGTCGGCGAAGTTTGCACCAACTCTCGAGGTGAGAAAGGGCAATGCACGGTACCGAAGAGGCTAGCAATGATGGAAGGGTGAGAGTGCGTATAATCCATGGACTCACATTAGTCATAAAGAACTCATATACTTATTTCAAAAGTTTATTAGCCCTCGAATCAAAGTACTACTACGCATGCCCCTAGGGGGATAGATTGGTAGGAAAAGACCATCGCTCGTCCCCGGCCGCCACTCATAAGGAAAGCAATCAAAGAACACCCCATGCTTCAAATTTTTCACACAACGTTTACCATACGTGCATGCTACGGGACTTGCAAACCTCAACACAAGTATTTCTAAATTTCACAATTACTCAACTAGCACGACTCTAATATCACCACCTTTATATCGCAAAACTATTACAAGGAATCAAACATATCATATTCAGTGATCTACAAGTTTTATGTAGGATTTTATGACTAACCATGTGAATGACCAATTCCTGTCATCTCTCTAAATAGATATAAGTGAAGCAAGAGAGTTTAATTCTTTCTAAAAAAAGATATGCCCACGCTCTAACAAATATAAGTGAAGCAAAAGAGCATTCTACAAATGGCGGTTTTCTATTTGAAGACAAACAGACAATCTAAACTTCAAATGATATAAGTGAAGCACATGAAGCATTCTATAAATCAACCAAGGACTATCTCATACCAGCATGGTGCATAAAAGAAAAGTGAAATAAATGCAAAAGACGCTCCAAGATTTGCACATATCGCATGAACGAAACGAATCCGAAAACATACCGATACTTGTTGAAGAAAGATGGGATGCCTTCCGGGGCATCCCCAAGCTTAGACGCTTGCGTCTCCTTGAATATTTGCTTAGGGTGCCTTGGGCATCCCCAAGCTTGAGCTCTTGCCTCTCCTCCTTCTCCTCACATCGAGACCTCCTCGATCTTCGAACACTTCATCCACACAAAACTCAATAGAAAACTCGGTAAGATCCGTTAGTATAATAAAGCAAATCACTACTCTAATATTATTGCAAACCAATTAATATTTTGTTTTTGCACTGTATCTACTATAATATAACTTTTCCATGGCTTAGTCCACTGATAGAAATCGATAGTTTCATCAAAACAAGCAAACAATGCATCAAAAACAGAATCTGTCTTAAACAGGACAGTCTGTAGTAATCTGAACATTCACCATACCTCTGGTACTCAACAAATTCTGCCAAAATCGTGAAAACTAAAAAAAATTGTATAGAAATACATTGCAAAATGTTTCCTAACCTTTTGACGTTCCAGTAAAAAATGTAAAATCACGCACTACAGCCAAAGTTTCTGTTCTGCACCGCACAAACCAACAAGCAATGTAAACATCCTAAAGGCAAATCTTGGCACATTATTTTTATAATACAAAGGAATTGTACAAGGGGATGATTATTTTTGTTGAAAATTTTCTGTAATCAAGGGTCACAAAGTTTTCATGGGCATGAACAAAGTTCAAGGCTAGCTCCCATTTTAACAATGCTCGTCTTTCTCACTTTTGCTTTTGTTTTTCAAAAAGTTTTAGGTTCCCCTCTTTATTTTTTTGTTTTTAAACTTTATAAAAGCACTCAACAGAAATAAATGACTCTCTAAAACTTCCGGGTTGTCTCCCTAGCAGCGCTTTCTTTAAAGCCATTAAGCTAGGCATATAGTGCTCAAGTAATGGATCCACCCGGATCCCAAGGTATATCAAAGCCAATTTGAATTAGCAATGATTTGGCATTTAGTAGTGAGCACAAAGCAACATATATCATGTAATCATGAAGTCTAACTCTCTTCCAATGCATCGGCATGTCATAAAAGAACAATTCATGCACACAAAGTAAAGGCCAATGCATAACATAATAAGTTTCTTGCAATTTTATCATATTGGAAACATAGTGAGGCGGAGATGTAGTTCCTCTCTCATAATAATTGCAAGTAGGAGCAGCAAGCACATGCATATTATATCTATCAAAATCATCATGTGTAGTAGTAAAACGCAACCCATCAATATAATCCTTAATAAGGGCAAACTTCTCCGATATAGTGTAGTTGGGAGAATTCAAATAGATAATAGGACTATCATGCGTGGGTGCAATAGCAACAGTTTCATGTTTAACATAAGGAACTATAGCAAGTTCATCTCCATAAGCATAATTTATATTGGCATCTTGGCCACAAGCATAGCATGCATCATCAAAAAGGGATATTTCAAAAGAATCAGCGGGATCATAACAATCATCATAGCAATCATCCTTCGGTAAGCACGAAGGGAAATTAAACAATGTATGAGTTGAAGAGTTACTCTCATTAGAAGGTGGGCACGGGTAGCTAATCCTATCTTCCTCCTTTTGTTCTTCGCTCTCCTCGTCATCTTTTTCATCCAATGAGCTCACAGTTTCATCAATTTCTTCTTCCATAGACTCCTGCAAAATATTAATCTCTTCTCGGATAGCGGAGGAGTCCTCAATATATGGTTTAACATAGGCATTAGAAGCATAATTATCATAACAATATTTAAGTATGGAAAAAATTTCAGATTTGTAAAGAGTAGCATCATACTTTTCAATTAAAGAAGCAATTTCATAAGCACCCTTAAAAGCAACAAATTCTTCAATTTGTTGAACATCATAGTAATTATAAACACCCTTAGCATACGAAGATACAATTCCATTATCACTAAACTCACATTGGTAGGGAAGGTGTTTCTTAGGGTTTTCAGAACAACAAGTAACATCATATATTTCACATAAATTCCAAGCATAGCATTGGAAACGATGAATTTGATCCAGTAAAAGTTTCCCCTTTTCAGATATGCGGTGTTGCACATAACAAGCATGCTCATCTAAAGATTTTCCCTCAACTATGCTAGTTGGGGCTTCAGCAGGAGCACATAGGGATCGAAGATGATCCAAGCTTCAGTAGTGTGATAGATTTTGAGTGGTTCTTCAACCATTGATGTAGTAGGTACAACTAGTTTTTTGGTATTTTGCGTTTCCTACCCAAAAGATAGAGAACAACTTAGAATAGCAAATAAAAATTACTTAGTGATAAAGCAAACAAGCACACACGAGAATATTCACCCCACGCTATAACTCCCCGGCAACTGCGCCAGAAAAAGGTCTTGATAACCCACAAGTATAGGGGATCAATTGTAGCCTCTTTTGATAAGTAAGAGTGTCAAAGACAACGAGGAGATAAAGGTAGAACAAATATTCCCTCAAGTTCTATCGACCACCGATACAACTCTACGCACGCTTGACGTTCGCTTTACCTAGAACAAGTATAAAACTAGAAGTACTTTGTAGGTGTTTTTGGATAGGTTTGCAAGAAAATAAAGAGCACGTAAATAAAAAGTAGGGGATGTTTAGATAAAGACACAACTAAGTTAGGTTTAGTCGGGAGCTTTTTGTTACAAGAAAGTTATTTGTCCCTAGGCAATTGATAACTAGATCGGTAATCGTTATTGCAATTTTATTTGAGGGAGAGGCATAAGCTAACATACTTTCTCTACTTGGATCATATGAACTTATGATTGGAAATCTAGCAAGCGTCTGCAACTACTAAAGATCATTAAGGTAAAACCCAACCATAGCATTAAAGTATCAAGTCCTCGTTACTCCCATATGAAAACAACCTACTTACTCGGGTATGTGCTTCTGTCACTCACGCCACCCACCATAAGCAAATCATGAATGTATTGCAACACCCTACAGCGGGAATCCCTCACGCTTGCGCAACACAGAGAGCACCATAGGACATCACCAATAATAAAACATGCAGCTCAAACCAATCACGATCATCAATTAACCCATAGGACAAAACGGATCTACTCAAACATCATTGAATAGCCATACATCATTGGGAAATAATATATAGCATTGAGCACCTTGTTTAAGTAGAGATTACAGCGGGTAGAAGAGGGGTTACACCGCTGCATAGAGGGCGGAAGAGATGGTGATGACGGCGGTGAAGTTGTTGGTGAAGATTGCGGTGATGATGATGGCCCCGGTGGCACTCCAGTGCCACCGGAAGCGAGGGGGAGAGAGCCATCCTTCCTTCTTCTCCTTCCTTGACCTTCTCCCTAGATGGGAGAAGGGTTTACCCTCTGGTCCATGGTCTCCATGGCGTGGCAGGGCGAGAGCCCCTCCCAGATTGGATTTGTCTCTCTGTCTCTCTCTGTTTCTACGTTCCCTGATTCTGCCCTTTCACCGTTTCTTAAATTCCTGGAGATCCGTAACTCCGATTGGGCTAAATTTTGGACACGATTTCTATCCATATATTAGCTTTCTTGCAGCGAAAGAAGGGCGCCAACCACCTTACAGGGTGGCCACGAGGGCCCAGGGCGCGCCTGACCCCCTAGGGAGCGCCCCCTCCCTCGTGGCCCCCTCGGACATCGTCTCGCGTTGATTCTTCTTCCCAAAAATCACATATATTCCAAAAAAGTCTCCGTCAACTTTTATCCCGTTTGGACTCCGTTTGATATGGATTTTCTACGAAACAAAAAACATGCAACAAACAGGAACTGGGCACTGGATCAATATGTTAGTCCCAAAATAGTATAAAAAGTTGCCAAAAGCATATGAAAGTTGTATAATATTGGCATGGAATAATCAAAAATTATAGATACGCCGAGACATATCAGGTACTCAAATATCCCTTCTCTGAATCTAGTGAGGATGAATCTGATGAAAACCTCAAACCTAACTATTCTAAACTTGCTAAGATTGTTTTTAAAATGCAAAAGGCTCTAGAAAAGGTTCAAAACATGCTAGATAAAAGCGATGATATGTTGGGCGAGGAAATGGATCGCACTAAAATTTTGACTGAAAATCTTCAGAGAGTTCAGTCCAAGTTTGACAATCTTCAAGGTCATCATAACACTCTCCTATTTGATCATGAGAAGCTTTCTTACAACTTCCTTCAAAGAAAGCAAGATCTTGAGCAGTTAAGAGTGAGTTATGAAGATCTTCAGAAGGAGCGTGATTCATTACTTGCTCAACAAATCAGCGCTACTCAGGATGAATTTGTTCCTCCATGTTTGAAGTGCATTGAACGTGAAACTACTAATTCTTCACCTGAATGCTCAAATACTTCCATTGCTACAAATTCCTCAACTGCCTCTGCTATCACTAATTCCTCATCTGAGGACATTGCTAGTATCACTGATGATGCAGGGCTGAAGGAATTGTATATGTCAGGCATGTACAAAAGCCTCAAAGGGCATCAGGCTCTTTGTGACATGCTTAAAAAGCAGATCCTTAATGGGAACCCTAGGAAAGAGGGTATTGCCTTTGAGAGGAAACTTAATGCTGACGGGACCTACTAGAAACCTGAGCAGTATCCCAAAACCTCATGGGTTGCTACAAAGGGACCTTCAGTGGATCCATCTACTTTATCTGGTTTTACATGTGAATCTTCATATTCTTTTGATGAGTCAATTGACTCCAACTATAAACTATTCAAAAATCATAATGGTTAAGTATTTGCTAGATATGTTGGCACTAACTACAGGAACGGTACTCCTATGAAGAAAATATGGGATTCCAAAAGGTGCCTTGAAAATCTTTAGGTGAATGTCATCATGACACCACCTGTGAAGAATAGGAACCCCAGATCAAATTCTTCATATGGACCAAATTCTTCATATGGATCCAAGTCATCATACGGACCAAACTCCTCATGTGGATCAAATTCCTCAAAAGGATCAAAGTCCTCATATGAACATCATCGTGCTAACCCATCTGTTTCACGGGGAAGATCTAAGGATTATGGATACGTGCATTATTCTTCAAACCATTATGTTCATAAGTCCTCGAAGAATTTCTCTGCCTACTCTTATGCTTACCCTAATCCCTCTTATGTGAAATGAAGTGGATTGGCATCTATGCCACCTTCCTCTTATGGAGCTCGCAGAATGATGAACTCTTTGCCACCCCTTCAGATGTGGGTGGTGAAGAAAAAGAACTAATCTCTTATGCAGGGTCAGGTCTCCAGACGAACTTAATCGTCTGAAGAATTTGCTGGAGACCTGAATATGCTTGAAAGGATGCAAGCTAATCATGAAGAAATGAATTTTCATTTATCACGTCCTCATACTACTTTATCTGTTCTATTGCCTGATGAAATTGATATCATATTCTTCACCGATGAAGTATATGAGTTCGTAAGTTGCACTAATTCATCTGCTAGATGATCAACCCAAAGCCACTGAGTGGGTCCTCGATAGTGGATGTACAAATCACATGACTGGTGACAGGAGCTTATTGATGGACTCTGCTTTATCTCCATCGCATCTGAAGCATATCACCTACGCTGACAAAGGCAAAAGAAAGGTATTGGGTCTAGGTAAGGTTGCAATCTCAAAGGATCAACACATGGACAAAGTCATTCTTGTCGAGTCCTTAGGGTTCAACCTCATGTCTGTCTCAATGCTTTTTCTTGATATGGTTCTTGTCTTTGGCAAGTATCATTATGTTGTGATCATGGAAGCTGACAATTCCAGAGTCTTCGAAGGTTTTAGGAGAGGAGATTTTTATATTGTTGATTTCTCTACAGGACCACAACCTACTACATGTCTACTTGCAAAAGCTTCAGAAGGCCGGCTATGGCATCAACGACTTGGTCATGCTGGCATGAGGAATCTGCACACGCTCGCGAAGAAGAAGCATGTCATTGGCATTGAAAATGTCAGATTCCTCAAGGATCATTTATGCGGAGCCTGTGAAGCTGGAAAGATGACCAAGGCCAAGCATCCAGCGAAGACTATCATGACTACTACTCGACCATTTGAATTGCTTCACATGGATCTCTTTGGCCCTACTCACTATGCCACATTTACTAATGCTGCATCTTTATATGGCTTTGTCATTGTTGATGATTATTCTCGATATACATGGGTGCATATCATCACTTACAAAACTGAAGTGCGGGAAGTCTTCAAACGATTTTCCTCGAGGGCTTCAACCAACTTTAGTGTGAAGATCAAGCACATCAAAAGTGATAATGGAACTGAGTTCAAGAACACTGTTCTTGATGACTATCTTGATGAACTTGGTATTACTCATGAGTTATCTGCTCCTTATACTCCTCAGCAAAATGGCGTCATGGAGCGCAAGAACAGGACTCTTGTTGAGATGGCTCGCACTATGCTTGATGAGTACAAGACGCCTACTCGCTTCTGGCCTGAGGCAATTGAGACTGCTTGCCACATCATCAACAGGGTATATCTTCACAAATTCTTCAAGAAGACTGCATATGAACTCCTCACTGACAAGAAACCCGATGTGAGTTAATTCAAAGTCTTCGGTGCTAAATGCTGGATTAGAGATCCTCATCACAGTTCTAAATTTGCACCGGCAGCACATGTAGGCTTTATGCTCGATTATGGGAAGGACTCGCACACCTACATAGTCTTCAACACCTATCACCACAAGGTTGTTGAAACTGTAGATGTGCGGTTCAATGAAACTAATGGCTCGCAAAGAGAGCACCTACCTCATGTGACAGACGAAATACCTCCTGAGGAATCTATTAAGTTCAGGGCTACTAAGGATGTCATTCCTACCGACGAATCTGCTGAAGAAGTCGTTCCAGAACATGAAGAATGTCATGCTGATGCACCTGAGGAAAATGGTGCTGAAGAAAATGCTGATCAAATTCCTCAATGACAACTCGCTCATCCTCACATTGCAAACGAAGTGCAGATTGAGAAAATCATCAGCGACATCAAAATTCCAGGTCCTCTCACACGCTCAAGAGCTTCACATTTATCTAACTTTTGTGGGCACTTTGCTTTCGTCTCTATCACAGAGCTCACTAAGGTAGATGAAGCATTTCTGGAGCCTGTGTGGATTCAAGTCATGCAAGAGGAATTACATCAACTCATGCTCAACAACGTCTAGGAACTGGTCAAATGTCCAGATCCTCGCAAGCACAATATCATTGGCACAAAGTGGATCTACCGCAACAAGCAAGATGAAAATGGCCTTGTGGTGAGGAATAAGGCATGGCTTGTAGCTCAAGGCTACACACAGGTTGAAGGAATTGACTTCGATGAAACTTTTGCACCTGTTGCTAGACTTGAAGCTATTTGCATATTACTTGCTTATGCTAACCATCATGATATCATCTTATATCAAACGGATGTGAAAAGTGCATTCCTCAATGGTAAGCTTGAGGAAGAAGTATATGTTGGTCAACCCCCAGGTTTTGAAGATCCAAAGCATCCTAACGAAGTCATCAGACTCAATAAGGCCCTCTATGGCCTCAAGCAGGTCCCTCGGGCGTGGTATGATACTTTGAAGGAATTCCTCATGAATAAAGGCTTCAAACCTGGTTCACTTGACCCAAATCTTTTCACTAAATCTTATGATGGTGAATTGTTTGTGTGCCAAATATATGTTGATGATATCATTTTCGGCTGGACTGACCAACGTTACAGTGATGAATTTGCCTATATGATGTGTGAATAATACCAAATGTCTATGATGGGAGAATTGAAATTCTTCTTAGGTCTTCAAATTCGTCAACAATGCAATGGCATATTCATATCTCAGGAGAAATACCTCAAGGATGTATTGAGGAAATTCGGCATGCAAGATTGCAAAGGAGTCAAAATCCCTATGCCCACAAATGGCCATCTATGCACTGATGAAAATGGTATTGACTTCGATCAAAAGGTATACCACTCCATAATTGGTTCTTTATTGTACTTATGTGCATCTAGGCCAGATATTATGCTTAGTGTTTGCATGTGTGCCCGATTTCAAGCGACACCGAAGGAATCACACCATAAGGCTATGAACCATATTCTTCGATATATAGCTCACACACCAACACTTGGATTATGGTACCCCAAGGGCTCGGCTTTTGATCTAATTGGATATTCAGACTCTGACTATGCTGGTGATCCTGTGGACCGCAAGTCAATATCTGGCACATGCCATTTCCTCGGACGATCCTTGGTCTGTTGGTCCTCGAAGAAACAGAACTGTGTATGACTATCAACAGCTGAAGCTGAGTACATTGTTGTTGGTTCTTGCTGTGCTCAACTGCTATGGATGAAGCAAACTCTCAAGGACTACGTCGTCAACGTGAAGAATGTGCTACTCTACTGTGACAATGAGAGTGCCATCAAGAATTCTCATAACCCAGTTCAGCACTCGAAGACAAAGCACATTCAGATTTGTCATCATTTTCTTTGTGATCATGTGTTGAAGGGCGACATCTCTATTGAGCATGTCAAGACTGAAGAACAGCTAGCCGATATCTTCACTAAGCCCTTGGATGAGAAGAGATTTAGCAAGTTGAGGTGTGAGCTAAATATATTAGAATCTTCGAATGTCCTTTGAAAAGGACACACATCCTAACACTTATGCAAAATTGATGACTTAGATGTGCAACACACAAAGTAATGTTTTTCTTCAATCAATGAAGACTAACCCTCTAAGTGTGAAGAAATTAACGAAGAATTTGATTCTCAGAACCCTACGACAATTGTGTGTGGTGTCTGAAATCATCATTCTTATACGGTGGGTCGTGCCACCACCAAAAGTTGAAAATCTTCAATTTGAGTTTTTCCTTAGTTTTGAAATTCCTCAGTTGATTCAATTTCTTCAACTTTGCAATGTCTTCACCATTTCCGTCGTTTTTCTTCATTGGCTATATATATATATGAGTTTATGTCCTCTACAACATTCACTTATTGCTATTTCTTCAAGTTGCTTATTCTGCTAAGTGAATGTGATCGGACCCTTCCCCCTCTATGCTAAACTCAACCTAGTCTATTCAGAAATTCCTCATGTGCGTTCTATTTGAAACTCGTTCAAAATCATCACTGTGTCCTTGTCAGCTAAAGAAATTGTAAACGGAACTTTAAACTTATCTTATCTGAATTTTCGGCTTTTGCCGCTCAAACCGTTCCGCATTATGTGAAATGTTTATCTATTCACCCATGATCTCACACAATCGTCACCTCTCAATACGTGGGTGACACATGTCAAGAGAATGAGAAGGGTCAGGGGCACGTTCGTCCAATTTCTTTGGGCGAACAATTTTTCACTTTGACTATAAATACCCCTCCCCTTCCTCACTTTGTCTTTACTCCGCTCGGCCTCTCTCCCGCTCGAGCTTCCGAAAACCTAGCGCCGCCGCTACTTCATCGTCACCGGTGAGGAAGAGTGTCACTGCCTCGACCTTGTCGTCGTCGTACTCGCGCTGGCTGCGGATTTCTTCACTCCGCCGCCGCCGTAGCTGTCTTCCTCTGCCAAGTTAGGGTGTGGAAGATCTGAACCGACGAGCTTCACATCTACACTTCCCAGTTCATCGTGTTCTTCATCGAGGGTAATTAAAAGTTACTTTTACTGCCCTCTTTGATTCAAATGTTTTCTACAAAATCTTCAAAAGGTGTTTATTCTTCAAATCTTCACACATTGGACACCTCCCATAACATTTGTTCTTGATCTGTTTCCCTAAGCAACATTTTTCTTCAAGATTCCTCAATTGTGTGGATTTTTCAATCTGTACAACTCTGGAACCTAAGTCAAAGAACGCTTAGTGAAATTCTTCAAGACTCATCTGGTCAAATTCGTCAAACTTGTTCTTATTGCAAAACCTTCTGACAACGTATATGACCTCTCCAAATTCCTCGCAACTATACTATGTTCATAGGTACACATGTCCGCTGCTGAATCACTAGGTTCTCATCAACTTAACTCATTTGCAGCGTTCCTTGAAGAAAAGTTGCACACCTCTTCAGAGAATTCCATTGCTCAAATTCCTCAACTGAAGAAAATGGCCGTCGGTAAGAAGCCACAAAAGGGAGGAAAGAGGCCTGAGGTCAATACTGCTTTCGAGATTCCTGATGACATATACAAGGATTATTCACTACAAAAAAAGACACATCCATGACATTTTGGGCCGAACGAAAAAAAATTATGTCATACATATGACACTTCTATGACGATAATTGTGACAAAACCCGGTATCATCAAAGATGTGGTGGGCTCCTACTTCTATGACAAAAATCATGACAGAAAATGGGCTTTTCATCTTGGGCGGGCCGGAGACGCAGGTGCATGACATTATTTGGGCTGTCCATGACGGAAAAAAACATGGTAGAAGCGAGGGGGAGGAAAATTTCGGGGAGT
>NC_041382.1:337911629-337980940 GCF_002162155.2 Triticum dicoccoides
TGGATGAACAGTAGACGGTGGAGGGGTGCCCGTGGAGGGGTGGTCGAACAGGACCCCGTGGTGTGGAGGGTTGGATGAACAGTAGACGGTGGAGGGGTGGTTGAACAGTAGCCGGTGGAGTAGCGCGCGGTGGAGGCTGGAGGAGGTCGACGGTGGAGATGAACAGTATCCCGTGGAGCCCCGTTTTGCGGTAGCCACACCCCTCCCAATGAACAGGACCCCCGTTTCGACCGTAGCGCTCCAACACAAGTCCGTTTCCTCCGTTTTGCAGTACGCCACACCCCTCCCGATCAACAGGACCCCCGTTTCGACCATAGGAGGTCTGTTTCCTCCGTTTTGCGGTACGCCACACCCCTCCCGATCAACATTACCCCCGTTTCGACCGTAGGAGATCCGTTTCCTCCGTTTTGCGGTACGCCACACCCCTCCCGATGAACAGGATCCCGTTTCGAATGTGGCCGGTCGAACACAAGGCCGTTTCCTCCGTTCTGCGGTACGCCAGGCCTCATTTCCATCGCCTGTTCCGTCCAAGCCCTCTCGATGAACACGACCCATTACGTTGCCTCCCCATGAACACGACGCATTCCATTGCCTCCCCATGAACACGACGATGACGATGTTTCTCCGTTCCGACCCAGCCATGTACACGAGCCCTTGCCGTACGTATGCGCGAGTAGGCGTTCGAGACCCCGCCCGTATGTACACATACGTGGCCGTATTTTCTTTCTTGCACCCTGACCGATGTACGTATGTGTACATGCTACGTGCGCGCCTCTAGTACGACATGTGCATGCCTCTACATCGACCAGTATATAAGTATGTACATGTTCGCGACCAGAATGACAACGCTACGTACGCTTCGACCAGGTGGGTCCTGACTGTGAGGCACTTCCTTGCATGCGAAGATGTAGCTGGTGGGTCCCAGCAGTCAGGGGGCGAATTGTTTTTTTTTCAGACGCACTTCCTTGCGTGCGAAGGTGTAGCTGGTGGGTCCCAGCAGTCAGGGGGGAAACGTTTTTTCACGAAATACGCTGGCCCATCCGGTGGGTCCCCGCTATCAGGTGGAGGAATAATTATTTTGCACGTAATAAGGAGGCACTTCCTTGCTGCGGCCGTGGACCCAGCTGTCAGCCTCTCCACGTACAGTCCACGTCCGATGGAAGTCGTTCCTTGACCATGTTGACCATGCCGCACCGAGAGCACCAGGGCGGTGGACCACGCCGAGGCCTAGGAAGGGGACGCCGGGGAGCCGGGGAAGACGCGGCAGTGGAAGCTCGTGCCGAGAGGAGTACGAGGGTTCACTGGTTCGGCTGCGGTGTGAGGCTGTCGTCGCCGCAGGGCCTGGCCAGCGGTGGGAATAGTAGGGGGTAGTGAGGCCTCCGCGGCAGCACAGCCGGCCACGGGAGGCAGGAGCATGCGGCATGACCGGTGCTGCTTTGGGCGGCTGGAGCAAGAAGACCAGAGGTTGAAGAAGCACCACGGCCGTTGGATGGACATCGTACGGTCACTAGAGCTAGAATCGTTCATATTGACTAAAGTTGACAAAGGCCCCCGTCCCAGTCAACATAGTAGGCCCACAAGTCAGCCTCCCACCATGGTCGGTCCCAGCTAGCAGGGGGAGTATTCATTTTTTTGTGCGTAATAAGGAGGCACTTCCGGTGGGTCCGAGCTGACAGCGGGGGGAACATTTTTTTTGCGAAATACACTGGCCCGTCTGGTGGGTCCCTGCTGTAAGGTGGAGGAATAATTATTTTGCGTGTAATAAGGAGGTACTTCCTTGCGGCCGCCTGGACCCAGCTGTCAGCCTCTCCACGTATAGTACTCTTCCGATGGAAGTCGGTCGTTGACCACGTTGACCACGCCGCGCCGAGAGCACCAGGGCGGTGGTCTGGACGACGGCGAGGCCTAGGAAGGGGACGATGCGGAGCCGGGGAAGACGCAGCAGTGGAAGCCCGCGCGGAGAGGAGTACGAGGGTTCACTGGTTCGGCTGCGGTGTGAGGCTGCCGTCGCCGCAGAATAACAGGGGGTGTGGGTGAGTGGAGGGATGGCCTGGCCAGCGGTGGGAGTAGTATGGGGGCGGTGAGGCCTCCGCGGCAGCACAGCTGGCCACGGGAGGCAGGAGCAGGCGGCAGACCGGTGCTGCTTTGGGCGGCTGGACCAAGAAGACAAGAGGTTGAAGAAGCACTATGGCCGTTGGATGGACATCGTACGGTCACTGAAGCTAGAAACATTTATTATTGACTAAGTTGAAAAAGCCCTTGGTACGCTCCAACTTAGTAGGCCCACAGGTCAGCCTCCGGAATGGTGCGCCCCAGATGTCAGGGGGAGGAATCATTTTTTGGGCGGCCGAAGCTAAGAATATCCGAGATTGAAGAAGAAGCACGACATCTGTTGGATAGACATCCAACGGCCACTGCTGCTAGAACCGTGTGTTGACTATAATAAGTTGGCAAAGCCTTGCATACGCGTCAACTTATTTTTTTTAGGGGACGTGTCACTTAGTAGGCCCACAAGTGTGTGGCAGAGAACTTATAGCCCATTTGCGTTTTGTAAGAATGTACAACCCATTTTGGAATTCTAATGGAATTTACAACAACCCATTTATAGTTTGTTAAAAGTACAGCCCATTTTCTAGCTAGGACAATGATTAATAATTTCAACCAACCGTTGAAGACAGAATTCAATAAAATTTCCCACATTTTGATGGGCTCCGAAATATTTTTATCCCGAAATTTCTAGTCAGATTAAATATAAATTTGTATTACGTAAAAATCCAACGAAACATTGCGCGCGCAACAATGAAAATTTAAGATTTTCAAAATCCATAAATAATATTTTATAAACTAATTTCGTGTTTGGTGCATTTTTTTATAGTTACTGCCCAGTTTTTATAATTACATCCCATTTATTATTTTTAAAGCCAATTTTCCTGTTAAGCCTAACGCATCCCTCCTAGGAAGGATTTGCAGCCCAGCGGGGCGGAGAATAACAAGTTGGCCTTGCCTGGGTATTCCTCAAAAAGACGTATAGCTGGACTAGCCATTTTCATCTTGAAAAAATTAGTATCTAGGCTGGATATCTGGCCTGGGCTAGACGGGCCACAGCCCGCCCAGTTAATACCCTGCTCTCCTCTGAACAACAACGAAATCATCACCAAGAAAAACTCTATAGTGCTCACGCCTCAAAAACACAAATACTGCTCGAGTTGCTTGGTCCCAGCTGTCGGCCACACCTTGTGCAATTCTCTCATTTATATTGACTACATAGGTTGGCAATGGTGTGGGACCGTGATGTCAGGAAACCAGGAGAAAGCAAAAAAAATAGTTGTACATAATAAGGAGGCACTTGCGTACGTACGGCTATGGCCCTAGTGGGTCCCTAGTGTCATCCAGTCAAAATAAAGTCATCTCCTGAATCATCATGTTCGTTGATGATGTTAACATTGCTCGGCGCCACGGCGAGCGCAACAACTCGAAGGACAACGAAGAGGGCCTCGCGGGCCCTACGGATGGTCTGATACAGCGCCCGCTACTTATTCAGGAAGCCAGGATCATCGGACACCTATGAACACCTTCGAGAAACTGAGACGGCATGAAACGGAAAGGACGCGCTTGGGAGCTCTGGTTTATTTCAAACATGTGTTAACATACAAGTGTAATTTACTCATCATCGAAAACAACGCGTAAAATACAGGCGTAATGAAACCGAGGGCCCGAGGTCTGTAAGTAAGACCGATGGGTTACACGTGTAATTTGAGAGACTAGTGTATATTTTATGAGCACTGCTATATGGACGACATTACCAGACAATACATGCACGACGTGTGTATCATGCCATCCATGGGCAAGGCTGAAACAGTAGCTAACGGCTGGATTAGCAATCGTCCGAGTGTCGTTCAGCGTTTTTATCGTGTGTCAAGTACTTCCGATATTTTACTAGTCGAAATCGACCAACCAAGCGCCTTCGCCCGAGACCATCTGCTTTAATTTACAAGCGTCAATTTTACAAGCGGTTTTGGTTGGAAAATGACGATCCAATCACGGCCTAATATCATGAGTCGGTCAAAAGATCATATGGTTTCACGTCTAACCTACCCGACTTGTCATATAGGCTATGAATGAAACATCAGACGATGAACTTCTTAAGCATGGAAACAACAGAAGAGGATGATCTTCTTAACAAGCAAATCACTGGCATTAGATCGACATGCAAAACAATACGAAGCATTATTCTCAGGACGCACGGTGAACAGCTCATGATGTCGCATGCCACAACATTCCAAGCTCAACTTTGCAATCAAACACAAGGCCTGGCATTACATAGACAATATTCAGAACAAACTCTTAACATAGGAATATCTCAGCAGAGTAACTATTTACTTCTAAACTGAACACAAGAATAGGACAAAACACTCGACGCTGCTCACAGCAAGGGCGTCCCACTCAAAAATATCAAATGCATGCCTTCTGGCTAACATCAATGAGCAAATTTTGACAAGGTTTTCCAATTCCAATATATTAAACTAACATCTTCTTGCTAACATCAATGATTAAACTTTGACAAGCTTTTCCCATTCAAAATATGCAATGCCTATGATCGTGGAGTCCTGTCGTAGCTTTTGTACTTGTTTGGGCACTTTTTGCCCAGGGCACTCCACGTGTTGTTAAATTGCCAATGGTCTCTGCAAACTAGTCATGTCACCGGTGTCTAATAATACTCTGTAAAGCTTCTCGGTCATTCCTTCTGTAATGTAGCGCAAACAGTGACTCCTTCTTTCTGCAAAGTGGAATGACCAACTAGACCCAGTAATGCAGCAGTTTGCCTTACACATTGGCTGATTTTGTGCAGTTCAACTAAAATCGAAGTCGGAATAAAACCGAGCTTTAATTTTGATATCCCTGTAAGCAACAATAGGTATAAGGGAAACAATTACTAAGAAATAATGGTTGATGACTTGTACTCCCAGAAGAAAAGCATCTACTGATCTACTTTATCTTAATGGGAAACAAAGCAGGAGAGTAGCAATTCTCCATCAATGTGATTCATTCATATTGACTGAGACATTATCTTAACAATGCCTTGTTTCAACATGTATAAAGAACGACAAAGCTTATAAAGGGGGTGATGCTGAATTTGTTGTAACAAAGCAACAAGCATCATGTCTGGGTTGGTCCCATTTTTGTTCACTACTTAATGGGAAAAGACAGCAATACAATAGCTTCAATTCATCATTTATTTAAAACAGTATCAATACAAGTAGCACCGCATCTCAAAACACACTACACGATCATGTGGATGAAGGCAAGTACCAACCTGTCATGACGCACACAAGATCACGTACGAATCTGCCAACACGAATAGGAAATCCAATCTCATTTTGTGCAGTTGCACTAAAATCAAGAAAAGTGTTTCGCGTAGCAAAGCAAAATGTCACAATAGCAACAAGTTGAATAGATATCCCTGTATAAATAGAGGCAAAAAAGAAATCAATTACTGGCTAATAAAGGAGGATGAAACATGCGGCCACAAAAATGGTAATCCCGCCAATCCCTAACAAGTGTTGCAGTTTTAAAATAAGATTCAGTAGTTAATTCTGAGAGTGGCATCAATTACTGGCTTATAAAGGGAGTGATGCTGAATTTGTTGTAACAAAGCAAAAAGCATCATGTCTGGGTTGGTCCCATTTTTGTTCACTACTTAATGGGAAAAGACATCAATACAATAGCTTCAATTCATCATTTATTTAAAGCAGTACCAATACAAGTAGCACAGCATCTCAAAGCACACTACACAATCATGTGGATGAAGGCCTGTACTGGCCTTTCATGAGACGGCCAACATAAAATACGAATCTACCAACACGAATAGGAAATCAAATCAAGTTTTGTGCAGTTGCACTGAAATCAAGCAAAGTTGCCGGTGTGACATTTAAGTTTTCTATAGCAACAAGTTGAATAGATATCCCTGTTTTAAGAGGCAAAAAAGAAAACAATTACTAGCCAATAAAGGAGGATGAAACATGCGGCCACAAAAAGAAGCATCTACCTTATCTTGATGGAAAACAAAGTATAGGACAATAGCATTTCTAAAACGGTTGCATTGATTCATATTAATAGAGAAATTCTTTTAAAACAGATCAGTAGTTAATTCTGAGATTAACAACAGCAAAATAGCTACATGGGACATGCCAGCACCATGTGCGTCCACACGTATAAATGGGTGATGCAGAGTATGTAGCCAAGCAGCATATATGCGTTGGTCCCATATTTGTTCTCTTTGAACCTTCTTCCTATGTGAGGGCAGCAAATCTAGTCGTGCACAAACTACCCGACCCCCCAGTTTCTTTCCCTTTTCAACAAAGAGATCGGTTCCTTACAGATGGGACATGCCAGCACCATGTGCGTCCACACGTATAAATGGGTGATGCAGAGTATGTAGCCAAGCAGCATATATGCGTTGGTGTGACACCCCCAAAAATTTGGCCTTGTTTTAATGAATTAAAAAAAATTCCAGGAATTAAAACTTTGAATTTCTGAGCTCCATTTTTATTTTTAAATCATTTTCTTCCCTGTTATGATGAGTTTTTCCCAAAGAGAAAACTTTCCAAATATGTCATTGGACTTATTTAATCTTTCAAGAGAAACTTTCCCTTATTTAATATAACTAATTAAATAATTAAGTTGCTTGATCTTTACTTTCTTGAAAATGGTTTTTCAAGGTTATATGGCCATATTTGAACTATAACCATTGGATAAATTCACCTAAAATTCTAACCAAAAATTGGAGATGTCATGTGTTGTTTTTAAATCACTTTTATACTAAAATATCTTTTATTTATGTAATAATTTGAGCTCTGCATCAATTTTTCCTTCTCTGGTCCAGAGAGCAATTTGCACTACAACCCTTTTAAATAATTCTTTCTAGCCTCCACCAAAATTATGGGATATTGGTAGTAGCATATGATTCAACATTATGTAAAAACCTAGTGCTGTTCTTTGAAAATTTTGAGTCAATCAACCTCTTTTTCATTCTGGTCCAGCCTTGTGATTTCTACTGCAACACTATTTAATTTTGCTCCAAAGATCTTGTGTTTTCTCCTACTTGTAGACAGCCCTACGAAACCCCTAAATCCAGGAGCATGCACCCATTGGATTAATTTTGGTTCATGAAATAATGTCATTTATTTCCTGTCCAGAATTGTAGTTTTGCAAAACTTGCACTAACAAGTTTGTGCTTTTCACAAACTAACCTCACCACTCTCTCTTGCATCTAAGGAGACCCTGATCTGGAAGATTTGGCCACCCCAAGAAGAGCCTAGGTGCCTGTGGCATTTTGTCAAACACCTGGAGAGCATAGCCAGATTTGGCATGGATTCAAGTTTACACTGTGAACTTGGTCACCTGACCTAACAACCATGCCCATTCACCCTCTATCTAACCCTAACCCAGCCCTGTTTCTTCCCAGCCTCAACCGCGACCTCTAGCATGCCTTGGCAATACGTCGAGCACGTCCCGTGCACGCCCGGAGCGCGAGCAGAGCGTGCGTTTGGCACGTGTTTTGCATGTGCCGCGCCCGAGCCGACGCGTCGCGCCCCTGGCCTTGCCTCCACTGCAGAGCCACGCCACGCACGTCCCTCCTCACCGCAACACGCCAAGCCGCCCCTCGCCACGTCCCCGACAGGCCAGGAGCTAGCCGCCACGGCCACCGACAGCCCCTGCTCCGTTCAGCGCCGCCCAAGCCTCTTTCGCTCGCCACCTGGCCCCTGGAACAGCGCGAGCTCATCCACGAGTGTGTCCGCTAGCGCTCGTCGCCGCCACGACGCCCTAGCTACAGAATGGCGGTCGCCGGCGACCTTATCCGCAGCCGCCGCGGAACCGCCTTGCCACGCCTATAAAAGGAGGCCCCGAGCTTCCCCGAGCACGCAGGCAACCTCAGGCCACCCCAATGGTGCTCCCCTACCTCACATTCGACCCGGGGAGGCCTCCTTCCTCATCTTCGGCAACTCATGCCGCCGCCACCGCCCCGGCCAATCCGGCACCTCCAGTACCTCCCCCTCTCCGTTCGCTTCGCCAGGAACCACCTCATCCTCCCGTGAAACCGTCCCCCTACTCAATTTTGATCGGGAACCACCGCAGCCCCAAAATCACTTCGCCCCCGAAACCATCTCCGCCGCGAAGCTCGTCGCCGGCAACTCCGTCCACGTCGGCGACCATAGCGGGTACCCCCGAGTTCATCTCGACCTCCTGAGCACGCCCATGCACTCAAATCACCGAGGGACGCGGCCATTCGCCGGCGAGCCCCGCCGGAGCTCCGCCCCTGTTCAGTCAGGGGGAGACGACGCGCGCGTGGACCAGTCAAACCTGACCAGTGGGCCAGGCGGGCCCACTGTCGGTGACTCACGCGGCAGCCACGCTGGATAAGTGGAGGCGTAAAAGGCGCAAATACGTCTTCTCTGTCCGAAAGCGTAATCTCTTTTGAAACGTTTTCTTTTTCCTGATTTTATTAAAAACATATTTTTACCACAACTTTGACTGCCTATAACTTGTTAAATATAACTCCAAATGAGTTGATTATTTTTCCTACCTTCCTCAAATTTGGTCTAGTTTATTTTAAGTTTTATTTGAAAATTTTCCAAACAACTTTTTTGTACTGTTTTTGAAATATTTGTTATTTGCATATTTTTGGAAATAGGATTTTTGGGAGAGAAGGAAGCTTTCAAAAAAATTTGGAGAGCACCCCACCTCTCCACACCATTAAAGGCAAGCATTCTGAACCCTGGCATAATGTTTTGGTGTGTTATTTGACACGTTTATAACACCATCTTATTTCAGAAGACTTGTTATTTTATGTGACATGATCATTTGCATGGAAACATATTAGTGATTTCCTTGCTGTTGGAAATGAATATAAGTGTGATGGTAATCAACCTCATGTGCCTTGCATGCATGCCGGAAAGGAATCCGGGAAAGCCTCGGCCTTGGGTAGGCGTGAGCTTGTCGCCGGTCCCCGTCAGGACGGTTATGTCCGGTATGGCATGGTAAGGTATATTGAGTGGTGCTTTTGTTGATTGAAATATATGTGTGTACATGTCTTGCAGGGAACTTATAAACCTCCTGAGTCGACCGTAGACCGAGTCTTGTTTCCAGTAACCCCCATACTTGATATGTACTACCACTTGTCCCTGCCGCAGGTATGGTATGGTTCAGTAAGTCGTCAACCCCTTTCAAGCACACACCGTACAGAGAGGCCATGGTGGAAGATATCGGTTGTAGCCGGTAGGCATGCCACCTGGTCCGGGGGCATGGGTGTTTCCGGTTGAGACCGAGAGGGGAGGCCACCCCTTTGAGCGCGCGATATAAATTTGATCCCATGCTACGCGAGGTTGTAGCCTCCCCACTTAGAGTTTTTCTTAACAAGTGTCGTGGGTGATTCCAGACACCGATGAGTTAAGCTGGTGTGTGCAAGTTAGGCGTGTTTTCAACTAAAAGGCTGTAGACGGAATTAGCCCCGATGGACTAAAGGAATCCGTTACTCGTGGGTAAAGAGTACACCCTCTGCAGAGATTAAAACCTATTCGAATAGCCGTGTCCATGGTTAAGGATTACAGTCTGGGATGGGTCAAGTGTTGGTCTTAGTGTCGGTCTTCGGAGGAGAGATTATTAAACTAGAACTTGGACCGTGACTTGTGACTTGTGAAGATTATGATTATTATCTTGTGATGGACTAACCCGTTGCATTATTTATATTATCGAGTATCCCTGGACGGTTCTACCTCCTGGATATTCATTGTGATTATTTATCTTGTAAGCCCTTTATGTGGTGTCGCTCAGACGCCCGACTGTGGCATTTCTTTTAAAGCCCTTTATGTGGTGTCGCTCAGACGCCCGATTGTGGCATTTCTTTTAAAGCCCTTTATGTGGTGTCGCTCAGACGCCCGACTGTGGCATTTCTTTTAAAGCCCTTTATGTGGTGTTGCTCAGACACCCGACTGTGGCATTTCTTTTAAAGCCCTTTATGTGGTGTTGCTCTGACGCCCGACTGCGGCATTTTATTCCCACTCTATTACTGCTTATTCATGTTGCATGATAATAACCTGCTTGCATGCATAAAAGATGTTTTATTTATGACTCGCGATGTGATCATAGAAATTTTTTTTAGTGCATGATTATCAATTATATTATACCTGTGTTCTAAATGTTTGCGAGAACATTCAAAGTACTCACTGGCTTGTCCCTGGCTATTGTCTTGGCCAGATTTCTGCTTGGAGAGGAGCGTGGCGATGACAGCGTCGAGTCCTAAGCAACGGTGATAGCAGCCTCGCGAAGATAGGAGTTAACCTGGTCAGCTGTTCCTGTGGGAAATGGAGTCCCATAGACACTGATGTCTCACAAACCGCTTCCGTCATCAACCACTAGAAACCCAATTGTTGTACTCACAGGCCAGAATGGTCTTGTACTACATATTTTGTATTTTGCTTGAGATTTCTGTATCAAGCTGGAGCCTCATCAGCTAACAGTAATCCTGGGGCTGATGAGCACGACGGTCTTTTTCTGGAAATTTATACCCGGAAAAACCCGGTCGTGACAGACTTGGTATCAGAGCCAGGCTGACCATTGGCTAATCCTATCTTAGCCAGGTCGACAAACTTAGGCAAACCAACCCACTAGACCTTAGCTAAACCCCAGCCAAGCTTCTCGTGCAAGATAGCCACACAGTAATCCTGACACTTTTGGCAGTCGGTGCCCAACCTATCAGCCTAGCCTGTCGATCGCACAGCAGTGACCGATGGCAAAAATGTCTCATTCGCAAGCGTGGGAAGGAAGACTCCTTTCCATTTTCTATAAAAAGGGCACGCTAGCCTCAACCCAGCACAGCACAGTCTCTTCCCCAACCTAGCCACAATGCCTGGCCCCATAGTGCACAACGAGACCACAGCAACCAACCTTGGAGGTTTTGTGACCATCCTCGCAAACCTCACCCGTCGTGCCTATGCGTTAGAGGAGCCACCAGAATATGTTGTGTACCAAGGACCCATGAGCGGTGAAGACCGTCAATTCTGGGCCACTGTACACATCTACGGTAGGGGTCTAGCACCCGAGCGCCCCTACAGGTTCACCGGAAGAGCAACTTCCTTTGAGCCACAAGCCATACAACTAGCTGCTCGAGAGGCTATAGTTCATCTCAGGCACTTGTCGCCCAGAGTTAACTGTCGCTCGTTCCACTACTACCCCAGACGTGAAGGGTATGGTAGACCACCCCAAGTTGCCAACGGAGATCACGAGACAGATCCTGCATTGTTGCACCTGGTGCGCTATGTAAGTGCACTAGAGGAACTGTGCGATCAAATCACTATTGATTTAATTGCAGCTCGTGGAGAGCTGGTTCGTCGAGCCCCGGCGAGAGAAGAAAACGAGCCCAACGCCGACAACCCAGTCGTGCTGTTTGGACAACCGATCGAGACCCCGAGATCGGCTCCAGCCATCAGCCGAGATGCTTTGATGACCCCAGAAGTGCTTCGTCGCCTTTTGGGAGCACACTCCAACGGGGTTGTGGCCAACAATCCCCGCGATGGTCATCATCACTACCCCGACCCTGCAGTTCCTCCGCCATCTCCGACTAATCCCGGCAGTGAGACACGTGGAGAAGCCTCGACATCCACCAGGCACGCCCGTTTAGACATAAACGAGGTAGACTAAGCCGTACGAGTAGTACCGAGTCTCAGTGTATCCTCACTTTGTAATCATGCGACCATGTATATTAACGCAGCCTGTCATTGTGCCTCTGTTTTAATAGTAGCCTTGCATTTTTGGTCAGCGCATAGTTGCATATTTTTCCGGGCACAACTACCAAAACCAACCCGACGACAACCACAGTAACACGTCTCTTTATGAGATATGTGTATCTCTGACACTGACCTGACCTTTGGAGCTAAGCTGGCTAATTTATTACCTTTCACCACGGTAAAACGAATCCGGCTCCATTGCTATATAAAGGCCACCTTGTGACCTTACCCAGCAACCCTCACCTTGTGCACCACACTCACAACTTTTTCCTGTCATGCCGAGCCCCAGCATTCATCTGAGAACCCCAGATGCAACCCAGGTAGCTTTGTCAAAATATTGTGGGATTTTACTCGCAGTACCATGGGTTCTACCCAGCCACCTCAGTACGAGCTGTTCAAATCAAGGATCACCCCTTCCACCTCGGAATATTGGGCAGAAGTGCACATCCCTCCCGTAGACTCCAATCAAGATCCAACGGAAGTTTCCTTCGTGGGGAAATCTATGCCAACCCCACACTTGGCCATAGAAGCTGCTGCGAAAGAAGCGATTGCTCGCCTTCGATCCGCAGTACCCTATGCCCGCGAACGAGGATATTATTACTTCCCGAGCCGTGCAGCACCCGGAGGAGTGACATCTTTTCCCGGTGGACGCATTGAGAGAGACCCAGTCCTGGCCAACCTTGTCCAGTACGTCATCTCTCAAGAACGTTTAACCCAACGTGTGATGGGTTATCTTCAGAGCCTCGCAGATTTAAATCCTCAGATCGCCATTGGTAGAGCACTAAGGCCCGACCAGGAGAGACACGTGCATCGACTGGTCAATCCACTTCCCCCGATAGAAGAGGAGTGTATCCCAGTACTAGAGACATTTTCTAGGGATCCCGTCCAGTTACCGTTTCCATTTTAGACGTCGCTGCAGTGTTCATTATTTGCAACTTTTATTTATGTGTGTGACCTATGCGTGATATCCTGAGTTTGTACGACGAGTCAAATATTTGGCTTCTACTAATGTATGTAGTTTTTGTTGTGGTTTATACTCCTTTAAATTAACTGTTTTTCCTCGGAAAATTCTGGAGTGAGATTTCTTTTCCCTGAGTTGCTACATCTACACTTTCTCACGGCGTGGATGTATTAACTTCACACAGCACCAGGTAGTAGACTCACAACCATTACCATTCGAACACATACACTATTTGCAAAACTTTGCAACGGTGTTACATCCAGCTAATCACCCCCCCTAACAACAGTTAGCACCCGGCACACCCCATCTACTCCTCGTGATCACCACCACCGCGGAGAGCCAACACCCGAGCAGCAGCGTCGCGACGATCGTCGAGGATCATCGCGCACAGGAGCACAGAGAGCCCCAGCAGTGTCGCCAGCCCTCCGCATATCAGGATCGCAAACCAATCCGGCATCGCCTCCGCCATTAGGGCCTAACCCGAGCTTTTGTAAGCAGTAATGGAGGGAGGAGGAGGAGAAGTGAGGCCAGGTGTGAGGAAGAAGAGAAAGGCACCCCGACCGTTTTATAGCTCGAGCTCGGTGTACGGTGGGCGAAGTCCACCAACGCCGCTCGTCGCCGATCGCCGGTGTTCGGAGTCGAATCCGCGAGCAGTGCCGACAGCGCGCTGGCCCGCGAGGTGAGTGCACGCTGCACCGGCAGCTAGCACGCCGCGCACTACCACGGTACGGCCTAGATGCCCTACACACTAGGCGTCGCCGGTGGAGGAAGCGCGCGGGAGAGAGGAAGAAGAAAGAGCCAGAGGGAGAAGAAGAGGCTGACAGTGGGCCCCGGGTCCACCTGTCGGCCAGAGAGAGCACTGTGCTCTCGAGTACGACCAGCGTATATTTAAATTTAGAAGTTATTCTAAATTTATATCCAGCGTAGAAATCTCACGTTCTTGTCCCGAACCGTAGACTTTTCCACGCAGCACGAGTTTTCACACTGTGGTTTTTCACCACTTATTGCCCTCTCACTAAAGCCACATCTTTATTGCGTAATATTTTCTTAACACAGCTTTTAACAAATCTCGAGGACGAGATTTTTCTTAAGGGGGGTAGTGTTGTGACACCCCCAAAATTTTGGCCTTGTTTTAATGAATTAAAATTTTTTCCAGGAATTAAAACTTTGAATTTCTGACCTCCATTTTTATTTTTAAATCATTTCCTTCCCTGTTATGATGAGTTTTTCCCAAAGAGAAAACTTTCCAAATATGTCATTGGACTTATTTAATCTGTCAAGAGAAACTTTCCCTTATTTAATATAACTAATTAAATAATTAAGTTGCTTGATCTTTACTTTCTTGAAAATGGTTTTTCAAGGTTATATGGCCATATTTGAACTATAACCATTGGATAAATTCACCTAAAATTCTAACCAAAAATTGGAGATGTCATGTGTTGTTTTTAAATCACTTTTATACTAAAATATCTTTTATTTATGTAATAATTTGAGCTCTGCATCAATTTTTCCTTCTCTGGTCCAGAGTGCAATTTGCACTACAACCCTTTTAAATAATTCTTTCTAGCCTCCACCAAAATTATGGGATATTGGTAGTAGCATATGATTCAACATTATGCAAAAACCTAGTGCTGTTCTTTGAAAATTTTGAGTCAATCAACCACTTTTTCATTCTGGTCCAGCCTTGTGATTTCTACTGCAACCCTATTTAATTTTGCTCCAAAGATCTTGTGTTTTCTCCTACTTGTAGACAGCCCTACCAAACCCCTAAATCCAGGAGCATGCACCCATTGGATTAATTTTGGTTCATGAAATAATGTCATTTATTTCCTGTCCAGAATTGTAGTTTTGCAAAACTTGCACTAACAAGTTTGTGCTTTTCACAAACTAACCTCACCACTCTCTCTTGCATCTAAGGAGACCTGATCTGGAAGATTTGGCCACCCCAAGAAGAGCCTAGGTGCCTGTGGCATTTTGTCAAACACCTGGAGAGCATAGCCAGATTTGGCATGGATTCAAGTTTACACTGTGAACTTGGTCACCTGACCTAACAACCATGCCCATTCACCCTCTATCTAACCCTAACCCAGCCATGTTTCTTCCCGGCCTCAACCGCGACCTCTAGCATGCCCTGGCAATACGTCGAGCACGTCCCGTGCACGCCCGGAGCGCGAGCAGAGCGTGCGTTTGGCACGCGTTTTGCACGTGCCGCGCCCGAGCCGACGCGTCGCACCCCTGGCCTTGCCTCCACTGCAGAGCCACGCCACGCACGTCCCTCCTCACCGCAACACGCCAAGCCGCCCCTCGCCACGTCCCCGACAGGCCATGAGCTAGCCGCCACGGCCGCCGACAGCCCCTGCTCCGTTCAGCGCCGCCCAAGCCTCTTCCGCTCGCCACCTGGCCCCTGGAACAGCGCGAGCTCATCCACGAGTGTGTCCGCTAGCGCTCGTCGCCGCCACGACGCCCTAGCTACAGAATGGCAGTCGCCGGCGACCTTATCCGCAGCCGCCGCGGAACCGCCTTGCCACGCCTATAAAAGGAGGCCCCGAGCTTCCCCGAGCACGCAGGCAACCTCAGGCCACCCCAATGGTGCTCCCCTACCTCACATTCGACCCGGGGAGGCCTCCTTCCTCATCTTCGGCAACTCATGCCGCCGCCACCGCCCCGGCCAATCCGGCACCTCCAGTACCTCCCCCTCTCCGTTCGCTTCGCCAGGAACCTCCTCATCCTCCCGTGAAACCGTCCCCCTACTCAATTTTGATCGGGAACCACCGCAGCCCCAAAATCACTTCGCCCCCGAAACCATCTCTGCCGCGAAGCTCGTCGCCAGCAACTCCGTCCACGTCGGCGACGATAGCGGGTACCCCCGAGTTCGTCTCGACCTCCTGAGCACGCCCATGCACTCAGACCACCGAGGGACGCCGCCATTCGCCGGCGAGCCTCGCCGGAGCTCTGCCCCTGTTCAGTCAGGGGGAGACGACGCGCGCGTGGACCAGTCAAACCTGACCAGTGGGCCAGGCGGGCCCACTGTCGGTGACTCACACGGCAGCCACGCTGGATAAGTGGAGGCGTAAAAGGCGCAAATACGTCTTCTCTGTCCGAAAGCGTAATCTCTTTTGAAACGTTTTCTTTTTCCTGATTTTATAAAAAACAGATTTTTACCACAACTTTGACTGCCTATAACTTGTTAAATATAACTCCAAATGAGTTGATTCTTTTTCCTACCTTCCTCAAATTTGGTCTAGTTTATTTTAAGTTTTATTTGAAAATTTTCCAAACAACTTTTTTGTACTGTTTTTGAAATATTTGTTATTTGCATATTTTTGGAAATAGGATTTTTGGGAGAGAAGGAAGCTTTCAAAAAAATTGGAGAGCACCCCACCTCTCCACACCATTAAAGGCAAGCATTCTGAACCCTGGCATAATTTTTGATGTGTTATTTGACACGTTTATAACACCATCTTATTTCAGAAGACTTGTTATTTTATGTGACATGATCATTTGCATGGAAACATATTAGTGATTTCCTTGCTGTTGGAAATTAATATAAGTGTGATGGTAATCAACCTCATGTGCCTTGCATGCATGCCGGAAAGGAATCCGGGAAAGCCTCGGCCTTGGGTAGGCGTGAACTTGTCGCCGGTCCCCGTCAGGACGGTTATGTCCGGTATGGCATGGTAAGGTATATTGAGTGGTGCTTTTGTTGATTGAAATATATGTGTGTACATGTCTTGCAGGGAACTTATAAACCTCCTGAGTCGACCGTAGACCGAGTCTTGTTTCCAGTAACCCCCATACTTGATATGTACTACCACTTGTCCCTGCCGCAGGTAGGGTATGGTTCAGTAAGTCGTCAACCCCTTTCAAGCACACACCGTACAGAGAGGCCATGGTGGAAGATATCGGTTGTAGCCGGTAGGCATGCCACCTGGTCCGGGGGCATGGGTGTTTCCGGTTGAGACCGACAGGGCAGGCCACCCCTTTGAGCGCGCGATATAAATTTGATCCCATGCTACGCGAGGTTGTAGCCTCCCCACTTAGAGTTTTGCTTAACAAGTGTCGTGGGTGATTCCAGACACCGATGAGTTAAGCTGGTGTGTGCAAGTTAGGCGTGTTTTCAACTAAAAGGCTGTAGACGGAATTAGCCCCGATGAACTAAAGGAATCCGTTACTCGTGGGTAAAGAGTACACCCTCTGCAGAGATTAAAACCTATTCGAATAGCCGTGTCCATGGTTAAGGATTACAGTCTGGGATGGGTCAAGTGTTGGTCTTAGTGTCGGTCTTCGGAGGAGACATTATTAAACCAGAACTTGGACCGTGACTTGTGACTTGTGAAGATTATGATTATTATCTTGTGATGGACTAACCCGTTGCATTATTTATATTATCGAGTATCCCTGGACGGTTCTACCTCCTGGATATTCATTGTGATTATTTATCTTGTAAGCCCTTTATGTGGTGTCGCTCAGACGCCCGACTGTGGCATTTCTTTTAAAGCCCTTTATGTGGTGTCGCTCAGACGCCCGATTGTGGCATTTCTTTTAAAGCCCTTTATGTGGTGTCGCTCAGACGCCCGACTGTGGCATTTCTTTTAAAGCCCTTTATGTGGTGTCGCTCAGACGCCCGACTGTGGCATTTCTTTTAAAGCCCTTTATGTGGTGTCGCTCAGACACCCGACTGTGGCATTTCTTTTAAATCCCTTTATGTGGTGTTGCTCAGACTCCCGACTGTGGCATTTTATTCCCACTCTATTACTGCTTATTCATGTTGCATGATAATAACCTGCTTGCATGCATAAAAGATGTTTTATTTATGACTCGCGATGTGATCATAGAACTTTTTTTAGTGCATGATTATCAATTATATTATTCCTGTGTTCTAAATGTTTGCGAGTACATTCAAAGTACTCACTGGCTTGTCCCTGGCTATTGTCTTGGCCAGATTTCTTCTTGGAGAGGAGTGTGGCGATGACAGCCTCGAGTCCTAAGCAACGGTGATAGCAGCCTCGCGAAGATAGGAGTTAACCTGGTCAGCTGTTCCTGTGGGAAATGGAGTCCCATAGACACTGATGTCTCACAAACCGCTTCCGTCATCAACCACTAGAAACCCAATTGTTGTACTCACAGGCCAGAATGGTCTTGTACTACATATTTTGTATTTTGCTTGAGATTTCTGTATCAAGCTGGAGCCTCATCAGCTAACAGTAATCCTGGGGCTGATGAGCACGACGGTCTTTTTCTGGAAATTTATACCCGGAAAAACCCGGTCGTGACAGTTGGTCCCATATTTGTTCTCTTTGAACCTTCTTCCTATGTGAGGGCAGCAAATCTAGTCATGCACAAACTACCCGACCCCCAGTTTCTTTCCCTTTTCAACAAAGAGATCGGTTCCTTACAGATGTGTGTACTGGGTTACCCCCTTTTCCCTTTTCGACCTACAAAGCAGCTGGATAGCCAGTCTATACCACTTTCCGCCCCTCCTTTCCTCACTGAACCACGTCCTAGATTCTTGCTCCAGCCCACTGCACCCTTCTTTCCTCTTTGAACCAAGACCTAGATTTGACTACAGATTGAAAAAGATTCACATGCAGCTAGAGCAACGATGGTTTCAAAGAAACTTATACCTTAGGGTCGTCGGGATGTGGCAAGGCATGCGGCGGGAGGCCGGATCTGCCCACACTACGTACGGCAGCGAGGAAGAAGGGGTTGGTGGCCCTCCCGCACAGGCGCTAGGTGAAAGAGAACAGCGCAATCGGTAGTGGATTGCCTCCCTCACCGAAGGTGATAGAGTGAACGCTGCACCTCCTCCCCTTCCCGGTGGGATGGGATACGGACGCCTCCTTCACCAGCTGTGAGGGGGGAGAGAGAGACAAGAGGCCAACGCAGTCTTGTTTAGATCTGGTAAAGAGAGGGTGAGAGACTGAATATAGCAAACCCTAGCAAATGAACGCTGAGCCTCCAGCGTGTAACATATATGTAGTGCGGCGAGCGTGTGGAGAGTGCAAACCCTAGCGAACAAGCGATGAGGATCCCGCTTATATATATACTACTGTAGTACGGACTGAGCTCCGGTGCCTTCACTGCACCTGCTTTTGGCTGTATGACAGGTGAGCCAGCCACATTTTGGGCCCACCTGTCGTAAAACCCTAGTGAAAATTGCACCAACGTGAAAGATGACTGCGTCTCCAACGCAACAAAGGTGAATTGACGAAGGATATCATCTTTGTGCATAACAAGCAAAGAGCATTGGTGGAAGACAGCTTGTTTTTCGTCGAAAATCGATCAGCTTCACCAGCCGGCGCAACCATGAGGCGCAACCATGAGCATCAATAGGTCATCGTGGTGATGCATCATCCATTTGGCATCAAGTTTGGGTGAGGCACCTAAGAAGTTCAACAAATCCTCACTGTGGTCTGTTTCTTCTTAGTAATCAAGCTCGAGGAAGGAAGAACCACGTGGCAGAGGACAGTGAGGCGGAACAACAATGGCCAAACAATTTTGTGCAGTTCCACTAAAATTGAGGAAGACATGCCCGGGTATGGAGACACGCGGCGCTGTTTCCAAAAATATAAAAAAGGGTTAGCAATGACATCTCAATTGTCAATAAGAATTAATGAAAAGTACACCAACAAACAGAAGCATCATAATTATCTTGATGGGAACTAAACCAGGATACCCGAGAAAAAAAGCATTTCTTCATTTAACCAGTGATAGTACTACCACCATATGGACAATGACCGCACAACCACCATGTACATTTTGTCGAAACAACATGTATACCTCCACCGAGGCATAAATCAGGACAACTTTTTGAGTGGCATTTCCTCTATAATAGTACTAGTAGGTGATGTTGGACCAGCCGACGAACCCTAGCTACTATACATGGGGAGCTGGGGAGTAGTCGCATAGAAGAAAACCCGCATGCAGCGACCTGGGGAGCTGGACCAGTACAAGAAGTTATACCTCAGGTGGGCGAGATGTCGTTTAGGCGGGCGGGCGGGATCTGCCCACAGGACGGCAGCGAACAAGGGCATGGAGGATCTTCGTCCGTGCCAGCGCCGGCTCCGAGAGGACGGTGCGCATCGGCTTCCTCCATCGCCGACGGCGACAACGTCAACACTGCACCTCCTCACCGCTCGCAGCGGACGGGATTCGGCCGGATCTGTGACCATCGGTGAGGAGAGAGATAGAGTGGACACAGTCATCTTGTTTTGATATGGAGAGGGTGAGAGAGCGAGACGCGAGAAACTCTATCAAACAAGAGGCTATAATGGAGTAAAAAAAATCTCTCCATACCAGTGGTTTTAAATAGAATACGCGCGTTCCGGAAAAAAGAAACGAAAACTGGCAGACAATTTTTTAAGGGTCTGTCTAGGACACATCTAGATGTGACATAATTATGTCACATATAAGTTGATGTCCACTCTGTTTGTGGTCTTTTCATAGTTTTTTTTTGTTTCTTGTTGCTACATTATATACTTGTGGGAGCTTAGATGTGATATCCTTAAATAACATCTAGATTTGAATTAGACAAACTGATTTTCTAACGTACCAAGAAAGAAAACTTGATCAAAAACACGCCCCCGCTTCCAGGTCGCGAGAGTCGTCGCGCACACACACATAGACATAGATATGCATATCCGTGTTTACGTAAAATTCCATTTCCATCTCCATCTCCAATCATATTTGTCCAACTGGCACATTATTTACGTTGTTAATTATATACGTAGCAATATTAACGTACAGCATCTCTTGTTTGCGCACGTCCGGACCGCTGCCACGGCCGGTCCTGACCAACCCGAACCCTCTTCATCACCCGCGCATGCTTCCTGCCTGAAACGGTCAGTGTCGCATTCATGCCCGGCCAGAGCGGACACCACCTCTCACTGGCGCCGGCATTGATTGCGGCGCGCCGGCGGAGAGAGCGTCGCCCGCGCCGCTTCCGGGTGCATGCGGCTGCTCCGCGTTCAAAGGTTGCCATATCCGGCTACAACATGCGCGATCTCTTCCAGTAGTAAGTTCTTGGGAGTCCGTGCTACAGCTAGCTGTCCTCCCCAACTCATCAATCTCTTCCAGTAGTGCTAGTACTCCATGGCGCGGTCCATCAACAAGTAGGCGGGAAAGTTATCGTATACTACTCGGTTTGCGGTGAGTGGCATGCCGAGCGACCGTGTGGGGTCGAGCCGTGGAGGAGGGTGAGACACGAACATGATAGACGTGATTTAAACGTTGGTTTTGCTCGATGGCGCAATCCAACGAAACGAAACGTTGGTTTCTCTCCGTTTCCATTTTTTCTCCGGAAAAACAGAAACTTTTCCACTCCATTTTCATTCCTATTCCAAGGTTTCCCCATTACAACATTTCATCAAATACAAAGGAAAACTAACATGCATGTTGATGCATTGATACGTATCCGTCGTACCTATAATTTCTTATTGTTCCATGCCAATATTATTCAACTTTCATATACTTTTTGGCAACTTTTTATATTATTTTTGGTACTAACATATTGATCCAGTGCCCAGTGCCAGTTCCTGTCTGTTGCATGTTTTTGGTTTCGCAGAATATCCATATCAAACGGAGTCCAAACGGGATAAAAATGGACGGAGCTTATTTTTGGAAAATATGGAAAATTCGGAAGGAAAATCAACGCAAACCAGTGCCCGAGGTGGTCACGAGGCAGGGGGCGCCCCCCCCCCCCCAGGGCGCGCCCCTACCCTCGTGAGCCCACCATAAGGCAGTTGACGCTCTTCTTTTGCCGCAAGAAAGCTAATATTCGGGGAAAAAATCACGGCGAAGGTTTCAGGCCAATCGGAGTTACGGATCTCCATATATATACGAAACGGCGAAACAGAGCCAGAAGAGAACGCAGAAACAGAGAGAGATAGAGAGACATATCCAATCTCGGAGGGGCTCTCGCCCCTCCCGTGCCATGGAGGCCATGGACCCGAGGGGAAATCCTTCTCCCATCTAGGGAGGAGGTTAAGGAAGAAGAAGGAGGGGAGCTCTCTCCCCCTCGCTTCCGGTTGCGCCGGAACGCCGCTGGGGGCCATCATCATCACCGCGATCTACACCAACACCTCCACCATCTTCACCAACATCTCCATCACCTTCCCCCCTCTATCTACAGCAGTCCACTCTCCCGCAACCCGCTGTACCCTCTACTTGAACATGGTGCTTTATGCTTCAGATTATTATCCAATGATGTGTTGCCATCCTATGATGTCTGAGTAGATTTTCGTTGTCCTATCGGTGGTTGATTAATTGCTATGATTGATTTAATTTGCTTGTGGTTATGTTGCTGTCCTTTGGTTCCCATCATATGATTGCACGCGTGGATCACACCATAGGGTTAGTTGTATGTTAATAGGACTATGTATTGGAGGGCAAGAGTGACAGAAGCTTCAACCTAGCATAGAAATTGATGCATACGGGATTGAAGGGGGGCTGTCGGTGTCAAAACCGGCGGATCTCGAGTAGGGGGTCCGGAACTGTGCATCTAGGCCGGATGGTAACAAGAGGCAGGGGACACAATGTTTTACCTAGGTTTGGGCCCTCTTGATGGAGGTAAAACCCTACGTCCTGCTTGATTAATATTGCTGATATGGGTAGTACAAGAGTAGATCTACCACGAGATCAGAGAGGCTAAACCCTAGAAGCTAGTCTATGGTATGATTGTTGTTCGTCCTATAGAATAAAACCCTCTGGTTTATATAGACACTAGAGAGGGCTAGGGTTACACAGAGTCGGTTACAATGGGAGGAGATCTACATATCCGTATTGCCAAGCTTGCCTTCCATGCCAAGGAAAGTCCCATCCGGACACGGGACGAAGTCTTCAATCTTGTATCTTCATAGTCCAAGAGTCCGGCCAAAGGTTATAGTCCGGCTATCCGGACACCCCCTAATCCAGGACTCCCTCAGTAGCCCCTGAACCAGGCTTCAATGACGACATGTTCGGCGCGCAGATTGTCTTGGGCATTGCAAGGCGGGTTCCTTCTCCGAATACATCACAGAAGAATTTGAATACAAGGATAGTGTCCGACCTTGCAAAATAAGTTCCACATACCACCATAGAGAGAATAATATTTCCACAAATCTAACTTGCTGACTTGTTTTGGCAACACGACATTATGCCATGGCCCAGTGATTATTCGAACCGTTTCCTTAAACTAGCACCGCACATAACGCGAGGCAGTTTTTTGACACGTCTTGTCAAAGCAGAGATCGTGTCCCCTTATTACGGGATTCCCACCAATACGGGCGTGGGTAACCCAACCGCGCCATAGATTACGGCGCTTGGGGGATAAGCGAGTTTTACCACGCTAGTGGGGATGCTTAGTTTCATCCTCCCATATAAAGGGATAAGGATTCACCTTTTCATCCACACCTTCTTCCTCCTTTGCTCATCTGTTTTCGCACACTCGAGCTCTAGCGCCCAAGTCCGCACTTCCCACCTTAACCTTCTCCAACCATGTCCGGAGCAGGAGGGAGGTGCATGGTCTCCTCCGTCACGGATGGAGACATCAAGAAGCTGAGGAGAGTCGGATACTTGCCCGACGACATCGCGCACCGGCTCCCAGATGAGGGGCGGCTCATCCCCACCCCCAGGCCCCATGAGAGGGTAGTGTTCCTCACCCATTTCCTCCACGGACTGGGATTCCCTCTCCACCCATTCGTCCGGGGGATCATGTTCTATTACAGCCTGGATTTCCACAATCTGGCCCCGAACTTCATCCTCAACATTTCGGCAATTATCGTTGTGTGCGAGGCCTTCCTCCGCATCAAGCCCCACTTCGGTTTATGGCTGAAGACCTTCAATGTCAAGCCGAAGGTTGTGGGCGGCCGCCAGGCGGAGTGCGGAGGCGCCATGGTGGGAAAGATGCCCAACGTTACATGGCTCGAGGGCTCCTTTGTGGAAACCATAAAGGGGTGGCAATCGGGGTGGTTCTACATCACCGAGCCGCGTGACCCTGCATGGGCAGCGGCCCCCGAGTTCCGATCTGGCGTCCCCATGCGGCTCACCTCCTAGAAAGAGAAGGGCATGTCCTGGGGTAGTTCGGGAGAGTTAACCAGACTCCAAACATGTATTCAAAACATGGTGAACAAGAAGCTCAAACTTGTCAACGTAGTCCAAGTCATGCTCCACTGCCGGATCCTCCCGTGCCAACAACGGGACTTCAACTTGTGGGAGTTCAACCCGGCGCATCACTGAACTCTGAATAGGCTCTTCGACACAACTCGCGAAGATGCCTGGAGGGTGCTGTTCAAAAGCGTCGAGGTCCCTCCTCCCATTAATGAGGATCGCGGATTCAGCGCGAAGCGCCAAGCCAGTGCGGTAAGCTGCTTTACCTTTCACAGGATACTTATCTTTTATAGATTGACTCCATGCGGGATCTAAACTCCCGTACTTTTGACAGGACTGGCAGGAGACGACCGGACAGATCGACTGTCCAGCTCCTTTGCCCGAAGGCCCAGCGGACACTCTTCTGGCAAAGATGCTGACTCCGGCTCCTTATATGGTGCCGGAGAAGACCAAGAAGGCCAAGGGAACCCGAAAGAGTTCCCGACGCCAGGCGTCGTCGGACTCACCGTCTGATAACTCTGCGGCGCACTCCTCCCCCGAAGACGAGGAAGAAGAAGAAGATGCTCCCCCTCCAACTGGGGAGATAAGAAAAGGAAGGCCGCCCCAACTAGGGGGCCGAAGGGTCCAAGAAGGGAAGGACTCTCCTTCCGGACAGTTCCACCATCGCCGATGAAGGCGAAGGCGAGTGGTTGCCCAGGGCCAAGCCCCTGGGGAGATCGTAAGTATTCGGATACCAGAGTAACTCATAGTATTCCTTTGTTGCACTACTTTCCCTAACGCCGAACATAATTACACAGGCCGCCATGAGCCAGTATCGATGTATCATCGGACGGCTCCCTGGGCTCGTCGGACATGGATAGCGATCCAGTCCCGACCACCACCTCCCCTCATCCTGCTGACGACATCGAGGTGCTGTCTCAAGAGGCACCGGGTCAAGGGGAGATAGTCCCGAAGGCCCCTCAAGGCGACCTTCCGGACTCTGGGAGCCGAGGGGACGGGGCCCCTGAGAGCTCCGAGTTCGGCCCTCAGCCGAACACCGCACTGGAACCTCCAGTGGTTCCGGGCTCGGGCAGGCGGCCTCCTTCTAAGAGGGGCAAGACGCCTGTGCCGGTGACCTCTGTCCATCCAGAGGCGCCGGACAATCTGCTGGAAGCGCTTCGCGGCGCTTCCATCAACGAGGAGCACCGTACTATTATGAGTGCGGTGGTCCAGAAGGTCCAGTCCGCCAAGAGCGGATTGACTGAAGCCTATGCCAGCCTTCTAACAGGCTTTGAGGTAAGTGTTTCAAAATATAGGAAAAATATTACTGCATAGACAGTAGCCCCTGATGCTTTGTTCGGTGTTCACAAAGAAAGTCCGAACAGAGGATCAAATAATATTGCAGGAGTCTAATATAAGTATGTCAATATGCGTATGCAGGCCTTGCTGCTGGCGTCCGCGGCACTGACTGCGGAGGTCGCCGTACTGAAGCAGGACCTCGAGGGGTCCAAGAAAGAGCTCGGCCTTGCCAAGAGGCAGCTCGAGGAGAACAAGGGCAAGTAATACCCTGTCTGTACATATGTATATATAAAAGAAGACACGATTGCAAAATGACAGGATCATCGTACATTTGCCAGGGGTCACGACCGAGGTGGCGACCCTGAAGCAAGCGCTAACGAAGGCCGAAGATAAAGCGGCCAAGGAGCGCACCGAGCGCGAAAAACAAGAGGCCTGTGTGGGCGAGGTGCAGCAAGAGCTCCAGGCTCTCGTGACGAAGCACGAGGCGTTGGAGCTTGACTCGAAGACGCGAGAGTCTGAGCTTGCCGCGGCCCTCGAGAGCGCAAAGAGTGCCAAGGCCGAGGCCCAAAAGGCCCTCCAGGAGATTGACGCGATGAAGAAAATAGCGGCGGGTAAGGCATTCTATATGCAAAGCAAGCATGTGAAAGTAAATTACCGATTACTTACCCGACTTCGGAGCTCTCCAAGAGCATTCGCAGATTTGCCCCGCAGTGTGTCAGAGGCCGCACAATTTTACCAGGCCAAGAAGGGAAGCTCAACAGAGAAGTTGTTCTGGTCTCAGTATACTGAGACCGAACACCCGATGCCTCTGAGTGACCAGCTAAAGCAGCTGGTCGAGCTGCACAAGGCGGCCGAACAGGCCATGAAGGTCCTTATAGTCCGGCTGTGGCCTGGCGACGCCCTTCCGAACACCTACTTCGCCCTGGTGAGGCGGCTTGTGGATGCCTACCCATGGCTGGAGGTCGTCAAGTGGTCGGTCTGCGTCGAAGGTGCACGCCGGGATTTCGCCCGTGTGAAGGTGCAGTGGGCCAAGCTAGACGCTGTGAAGCTGATCAAGGAAGGGCCGCCGCAGGGCAAGGAGCATCGCACCCCCGAGATTTATTATGAGGGTGTCCTGAAGGGTGCCCGTCTTGTAGCGGACGAATGTTCAAAGGATGTGATATTTGAGTAAACTTGCTCGTGTGATCCTGTATGATGAAAACTTGTTTCATATGCGCTATGCAACGCTTGTGTGAATTTAAAATATTACCTTCTGTTTGGCCGTTTATCAATCTGAGAGATGGCTAGTCCTCGGCTTCTGCCCCCATGCCACAAGTGCTGGGGTGTTCGGGATAAACCTGAGCACTCTTGTTCCCATGTTTGGGTCCTTCGAGGGAGGTGCTCAGCAGAACGAACAAGGCAACCGGACTAATAATGCTTTATCACTCTCACTTAGCCATAGAATTCTATAATTTTAAACTTTGGCGAAGCCCCTGGTATTCGGAAGGCCGAATTCAGGGCGCGATACACGCCTTTAAGCCGGACAGGGCCGGCCCCTCACCCTAATTGGCATAAGTCTTTAGGGACTCGAAAACCTCGCCGAACATCGACCAGTCTCTCGCCTTATCATGACAGTCAGTTTTAGCTTTCTCTACTGAGGTGCGCAGCCCAGCAGAACCGGGGCACAATCGCAGTAGTTCTCCTAGCGCTACCTTAGCCGATAGAGCGGAACGTAAGGTACCAAAACATAGGAACCGGGCAAACCCAACATTTGACCAAAGACATGATTCGGAGCTGATGCATATAATGCTATAAGTTCGGGGTGCCGCACTTGTGAAAGTGTTCGTACTTTTCACACCATATTGTGGGGTACGTAAGCCCCTGGTGTATTGGTCGTACCAAAGTGTACGGCTGCAAGGCGTTTCATGAACACACACATATATATAACAAGAATGCAATAATAGTCGTGATGTTATGCATTGTTTATTCAAAAAGGTGTGTTAAAGCAGAATGATACAGATAGTGCGATAAGCAAAGAGTGGGACTATGTCCCTTCCAAGGGAAAGCTGAGGAATAGTATTAAATCAAATATTTCGCTCGGTATTGAAATCCACCTGGGAATTCCGTGGTGTGACGTAGCTTTCTACCTCCTTGGTTGTTGCATCATGTGTTCGGCAATAGTGCTGCCGGACAGGGTTTCTAGAGATTATGGTCCTAAAAAAAGAGAAAAATAACCAAACGGGAAGCCCCTAGTGTGGTTCAAGCCGCGTCTTGGGGCGTGCCGCAGTGTGCCCCCTCCCCACCTATGCCCATGGTATTTTTAATGCGTAATTATGTACGCGTGGCACGAGCTTCGCTGTTTGGCTGGGACTGGTGTGGGGGCCGCATTGCTACGCGAGCTCAGATCGCGCCAGGCGGTCTATTTGCCGATTGCTCCGAGCGCTCTTGAAGATGTTTAGGTCTTGAAACGCCGAACTGGTGGATTGCCTTGAGAGGCTGTTTTGCGCTTCTGCTGCGAGGGTCGCAGTGTGCTCCTCTGTTCGGAGAGAGTGCTCTGTGTTTCCATTGACTGTAATAACCCCGCGAGGTCCTGGCATCTTGAGCTTGAGGTATGCATAATGCGGTACCGCATTGAATCTCGCAAATGCGGTTCGCCCGAGCAGTGCATGATAACCACTGCGGAACGGGACTATATCGAAGATTAACTCTTCGCTTCAGAAGTTATCTGGGGATCCGAAGACCACTTCCAGTGTGATTGAGCCTGTACAATGGGCCTCTATGACTAGAATGACGCCCTTAAAGGTCGTTTTTGTGGGTTTGATCCTTGAGGGGTCTATACCCATTTTGCGCACTGTGTCCTGATAAAGCAGGTTCAGGCTGCTGCCGCCATCCATAAGGACTCGAGTGAGGTGAAATCTGCCAATGATTGGGTCCAGAACCAGTGCGGCGAATCCGCCATGACGGATACTAGTGGGATGGTCCCTGCGATCGAAAGTGATCGGATAGGAGAACCACGGGTTGAATTTTGGGGCGACTGGCTCCAACGCATATACGTCCCTGAGCACATGCTTCCGCTCCCTCTTGGGGATGTGGGTTGTGTATATCATGTTCACCGTCCACACTTGTGGGGGGAACCTCTTCTGTTCTCTGGTGTGTGGCTACCGGGGCTCCTCCTCGTCATCGCTATGTGGCCCCTTGTCCTTGTTTTCGGCAATTAATTTTCTGGCTTGCTTGAAGACCCAACAATCCCTGTTGGTGTGATTGGCTGGCTTTTCTGGGGTGCCGTGTATTTGACACGAGCGATCGAGTATACGGTCCAAGCTGGACGGTCCCGGTGTACTTTGTTTGAATGGCTTTTTCCGCTGACCGGGTTTAGAGCCTTTGAATCCGGCATTGACTGTCGTATCCTCATTATTATCGCAGTTAATGCGACGCTTATGTTTGTTGCGACGTGACCTGCTATTGCCGTCCTTGGTATCCGAAGTACCATGGTTCTTTGATATGTTATTACTACGAGCCAGCCAGCTATCTTCTCCCGCACAAAAGCGGGTCATGAGTGTCATGAGGGCTGCCATAGATTTCGGCTTTTCCTGACCAAGGTGTCGGGCTAGCCATTCGTCGCGGATGTTGTGTTTGAAAGCCGCTAGGGCCTCTGCATCCGGACAGTCGACAATTTGATTTTTCTTTGTTAGGAACAGAGTCCAGAATTGCCTGGCCGATTCTTGTGGCTGCTGAATTATGTGGCTCAAGTCATCGGCATCTGGTGGCCGCACAGAAGTGCCCTGAAAGTTGTCGAGGAATGCGGCTTCCAGATCTTCCCAACAGCTGGTGGACTCGGCTGGCAAGCTGTTAAGCCAATGTCGTGCTGGTCCCTTGAGCTTTAGTGGGAGGTATTTGATGGCGTGTAAGTCGTCACCGCGGGCCATGTGGATGTGGAGGAGGAAATCCTCGATCCATACTGCGGGATCTGTTGTGTCATCGTATGATTCAATATTTACAGGTTTGAAACCTTCTGGGATTTGGTGATCCATTACTTCGTCTGTGAAGCATAAGCAGTGTGCGGCACCTTTGTATTGGGCTATATTGCGACGCAGCTCGAATGGGTCTTGCCCGCTGTGTTCCGCCCGGCCGGATTTGCTTTTGCTGTATCCGGCGTGACGTTTATCGTCTCGCAGAGTGGCGCACCCTCGTGATCTGTAGATCGATCTTGCATGCTTTGCTTTGTCCTCCAATATGTCTCGCAGGTCTGGCGTATCTCCCCATGCCTTTTTATTTGAATGGTGTCGGGGTGGAGGCTGAGTTTTTCGCTGGAATGCCTCTCTATCACGGCCATGAGGTGGCCGATCAGCCGTATCATACGCTTCTTCCGCCAGTCGAGGTAGCAATCTGCACTTTGGGTAACTCTTGGAGGGGCGCTCGAGTTTATATTCCTCTGCCACGAGGACTTCAGTCCATCTGTTAGCTAGCAGATCCCGATCAGCTTGAAGCTGCTGCCGATTTTTCTTAAGGCTATTTGCCGTGGCTATAAGCCGGCATTTGAAGCGCTCTTGTTCGACGGGATCCTCTGGCACAACGAATTCGTCGTCACCGAGGCTTGCCTCGTCTTCGGAGGGGGGCATGTAATTATCATCCTCCTCTTCTCCAACTGCCTCTCTCTCGAGAGGGCTGGCTCCTCCATTCTCCTGCTCTAAATCTTGCTGGAGGGGATTGTTGTTGTCTTCGGCACTATCCGGAGTATTATTATCTCCTGTGCCGGTATCACCACTTTTGCTGTGGCGGGACTTAGAGCGGCGCCGCTGACGTCGGCGCTTGGGTTGCTTCTTCGAGGGGTCATCCTCCGCTATATCGTCGCCATTGCCTTCTTTGGGTGTATCCACCATGTATATATCGTATGATGAGGTGGTTGTCCAGTGCCCTATGGGCGGTGGTTCCTCTTCGCCTCCCGCATCGTCGTCCATACCGTCTATGTCTTCGAAGTCGAAGTCGAGCATGTCGATTAAGTCATCGACAGTGGCTACTAAGTGGGTGGTGGGTGGGCCTCGAATTTCTTCGTCGTCCACATCCCAGTCCTGCCGGACATAGTTCGGCCAGGATCCTCCTGACAAGGAGAGAGACCTTAATGAGTTCAGTATGTCGCCAAAAGGCGAGTGCTGAAAAATAACCGCGGAGGTAAACTCCATGATCGGCGCCCAATCGGATTCGATAGGAACGGGCGCAGGCGGTTCGGAGTCTGTGGCCGGAGAAGGATCCGGTAGTTTAACAGCACGACTCTCATGCAAGGTAAGGTCGATGTTTGGCTCGATCGCCTCTGAGGGTAAGGCCTCCGTGGCGGGGTCCATCCACCCGTCCGCGGAAGGCGCACCTGGCTCCGAATTGAGGGTCGGAGCGGCTGCATGTGCGATCTCTTGAATACTATCCGATGGTAGAGCTAAGCCGTACTCATCGTGACCGCGTGACGCACAAGGCAGAGGCTCGAATCCATCGAAGATCAAGTCTCCACGGATATCGGCCGTGTAGTTTAAGCTTCCAAACCTGACCTAGTGGCCAGGGACGTAACTTTCAATCTGCTCCAGATGGCCAAGCAAATTGGCCCGCAGTGCAAAGTCTCCGAATACGAAGATCTGTCCGGGGAGAAAAGTCTCACCCTGGACTGCATCGCCATCGATGATAGTAGGAGCCATCAGGCCTAACAGCGACGACACAGAGGAACTCTCAATGAAAGCACCAATGTCGGTGTCAAAACTGGCGGATCTCGGGTAGGGGGTCCCGAACTGTGCGTCTAGGCCAGATGGTAATAGGAGGCAGGGAACACAATGTTTTACCCAGGTTCAGGCCCTCTTGATGGAGGTAAAACCCTACGTCCTGCTTGATTAATATTGATGATATGGGTAGTACAAGAGTAGATCTACCACGAGATCAGAGAGGCTAAACCCTAGAAGCTAGCCTATGGTATGATTGTTGTTCGTCCTATATACTAAAACCCTCCGGTTTATATAGACACCGGAGAGGGCTAGGGTTACACAGAGTCGGTTACAATGGGAGGAGATCTACATATCCGTATTGCCAAGCTTGCCTTCCACGCCAAGGAAAGTCCCATCTGGACACGGGACGAAGTCTTTAATCTTGTATCTTCATAGGCCAAGAGTCCGGCAAAAGGTTATAGTCCGGCTGTGGCCTGGCGATGCCCTTCCGAACAGCTTCTTCGGCTTGGTGAGGCGGCTTGTGGATGCCTGCCCACGGCTGGAGGTCGTCAAGCGATCCGTCTGCATTGAAGGTGCACGTCGGGCTTACGCCCGTGTAAAAATGCAGTGGGTAAATCTAGACGTCGTGAAGCTGATCAAGGAGGGGCCGCCGGAGGGCAAGGAGCACCGCCACCCCGAGATGTACTACGAGGGTGTTCTGCCGGGTGCCCGTCTTATCGCGGATGAGTGTTCAAAAGAAGTAATATTTGAATGAGACTTGCTCGTTTTATCCTATATGTATGAAAACTTGTTTCATATGCGCTATGCAACGCTTGTTTGAATTTAAAATATTACCTTCTGTTTGGCTGTTTATCCAATCTGAGAGATGGCTAGTCCTCGGCTTCTGCCCCCATGCCACGAGTGTTGGGGTGTTTGGGATAAACCTGAGCACTCTTGTTCCCATATTTGGGTCCTTCGAGGGAGGTGCTCAGCACAATGAACAAGGCAACCAGACTAATAATGCTTTATCACTCTCACTTAGCCATAGAATTCTATAATTTTAAATTTTGGCGAAGCCCCTGGTATTCGGAAGGCCAAATTCGGGGCGCGATAACACCTGTAAGCCGTACTGGGCCGGCCCCTCGCCCTAAGCGGCATAAGTCTTTAGGGACTTGAAAAAAACCTCGCCGAGCAGCGACCAGTCTCTTGCCTTATCATGACAGTCAGTTTTAGCTTTCTCTACTAAGGTGCTCAGCCCGGCAGAACCGGGGCACAATCGCAGTAGTTCTCCTAGCGCTACCTTAGCCGATAGAGCGGAACGTAAGGTACCAAAACATAGGAGCCGGGCAAACCCAACATTTGACCTAAGACATGATTCGGAGCTGATGCATATAATGCTATAAGTTCGGGGTGCCACACTTGTGAAAGTGTTCGGACTTTTCACACCATATTGTGGGGTACGTAAGCCCCTGGTGTATTGGCCGTACCAAAGTGTACGGTTGCAAGGCACCGTTAATGAACACACATATATATGTAACAAGAATGCAATAGTCGTGATGTTATGCATTGTTTATTCAAAAAGGTGCGTTAAAGCAGAATGATACAGATAGTGCGATAAGCAAAGAGTGGGACTATGTCCCTTCCAAGGGCAAGCTGAGGAATAGTATTAAATCAAATATTTCGCTCGGTATTGTAATCCACCTGGGAATTCCGTGGTGTGACGTAGCTTTCTGCCTCCTTGGTTGTTGCATCATGTGTTCGGCAATAGTGCTGCCGGACAGGGTTTCCAGAGATTATGGTCTTGAAAAAAGAGAAAAATAACCAAACGGGAAGCCCCTAGTGTGGTTTAAGCCGCGTCTTGGGGCGTGCCGCAGTGTGCCCCCCTCCCCACCTGTGCCCATGGTATTTTTAATGTGCAATTATGTACATGTGGCACGAGCTTCGCCATTTGGCTGGGACTGGGGTGGGGGCCGCATTGCTACGCGAGCTCAGATCACGCCAGGCGTTCTATTTGCCGATTGCTCCGAGCGCGCTTGAAGGTGTCCGGGTCTTGAAACGCTGAACTGGTGGATTGCCTTGAGAGGTTGTTTTGCGCTTCTGCTGCGAGGGTCGCAGTGTGCTCCTCTGTTCGGAGAGAGCGCTTTGTATTTCCATTGACTATAATAACCCCGCGAGGTCCTGGCATCTTGAGCTTGAGGTATGCATAATGCGGTACCGCATTGAATCTCGCAAATGCAGTTCGCCTAAGTAGTGCATGATAACCACTGCGGAACGGGACTATATCGAAGATTAACTCTTCGCTTCGGAAGTTATCCGGGGATCCGAAGACCACCTCCAGTGTGATTGAGCATGTACAATGGGCATTATGCCTGGAATGACACCCTTAAAGGTCGTTTTTGTGGGTTTGATCCTTGAGGGGTCTATACCCATTTTGCGCAATGTGTCCTGATAAAGCAGGTTCAGGCTGCTACCGCCATCCATAAGGACTCGAGTGAGGTGAAATCTGTCAATGATTGGGTCCAGAACCAGTGCGGCGAATCCGCCATGACGGATACTAGTGGGATGGTCCCTCCGATCGAAAGTGATTGGATAGGAGGACCACGGGTTGAATTTTGGGGCGACTGGCTCCAACGCATATACGTCCCTGAGCACACGCTTCCGCTCCCTCTTGGGGATGTGGGTTGCGTATATCATGTTCACTGTCCGCACTTGTGGGGGAAACCTCTTCTGTCCTCCGGTGTGTGGCTGCCGGGGCTCCTCCTCATCATCGCTATGTGGCCCCTTGTCCTTGTTTTCGGCAATTAATTTGCCGGCCTGCTTGAACACCAAACAATCCCTGTTGGTGTGATTGGCTGGCTTTTCTGGGGTGCCGTGTATTTGACACGAGCGATCGAGTATACGGTCCAAGTTGGATGGTCCAGGCGTACTTTGTTTGAATGGCTTTTTCCGCTGACCGGGTTTAGAGCCTTTGAATCTGGCATTGACTGTCGTATCCTTGTTATTATCGTTGTTAATGCGGCGCTTATGTTTGTTGCAACGTGACCTGCTATTGTCGTGCTTGGTATCCGAAGTACCATGGTTCTTTGATATGTTATTACTACGAGCCAGGCAGCTGTCTTCTCCCGCACAAAAGCGGGTCATGAGTGTCATGAGGGCTGCCATAGATTTCGGCTTTTCCTGACCAAGGTGCCGGGCTAGCCATTCATCGTGGATGTTGTGTTTGAAAGCCGCTAGGGCCTCTACATCCGGACAGTCGACAATTTGATTTTTCTTTGATAGGAACCGAGTCGAGAATTGCCTGGCTGATTCTTCTGGCTGCTGAATTATGTGGCTCAAGTCATTGGCATCTGGTGGCCGCACAGAAGTGCCCTGAAATTTGTCGAGGAATGCGGCTTCCAAATCTTCCCAACAGCTGATGGACTCGGCTGGCAAGCTGTTAAGCCAATGCCGCGCTGGTCCCTTGAGCTTTAGTGGGAGGTATTTGATGGCGTGTAAGTCGTCACCGCGGGCCATGTGGATGTGGAGGAGGAAATCCTCGATCCATACTGTGGGATCTGTTGTGCCGTCGTATGATTCAATATTTACAGGTTTGAAACCTTCTGGGATTTGGTGATCCATTACTTCGTCTATGAAGCATAAGGGGTGTGCGGCACCTCTGTATTGGGCTATATTGCGACGTAGCTCGAATGGGTCTTGCCGTTGTGTTCGGCCCGGCCGGATTTGCTTTTGCTGTATCCGGCGTGACGTTTATCGTCTCATAGAGTTGCGCGCCCTCATGATCCGTAGATCGATCTTGCATGCTTTGCTTTGTCCTCCAATATGTCTCGCAGGTCTGGCGTATCTCCCCATGCCTTTTTATTTCAATGGCGTCGGGGTGGAGGCTGAGTTTTTGGCTGGAATGCCTCTCTATCGCGGCCACGAGGTGGCCGATCAGCCGTATCATAGGATTCTTCCTCCAGTCGAGGTAGCAACCTGCACTTTGGGTAACTCTTGGAGGGGCGCTCGAGTTTATATTCCTCGGCCGCGAGGACTTCAGTCCATCTGTCAGCTAGAAGATCCTGATCAGCTTGAAGCTACTGTCACTTTTTCTTAAGGCTATTTGCCGTGGCTATAAGCCGGCGTTTGAAGCACTCTTGTTCGATGGGATCCTCTGGCACAACGAATTCGTCGTCGCCGAGGCTTGCCTCGTCTTCGGAGGGGGCATGTAATTATCATCCTCCTCTTCTCCATCTGCCGCTCTCTCAGGAGGGCTGGCTCCTCCATTCTCCTCCTCTAAATCTTGCTGGAGGGGATTGTTGTTGTCTTCGGCACTATCCAGAATATTATTATCTCCTGTGCCGGTATCACCACTTTTGCTTTGGCGGGACTTAGAGCGGCGACGCTGACATCGGCGCTTGGGTTGCTTCTTGGAGGGGTCATCCTCTGCTATCTCGTTGCCACTGCCTTCTTTGGGTGTATCCACCATGTATATATCGTATGATGAGGTGGCTGTCCAGTGCCCTGTGGGCGGTGGTTCCTCTTCGCCTCCCGCATCATCATCCATACCGTCGGAGTCGAAGTCGACCATGCCGGTTAAGTCATCGATAGGGGCTACTAAGTGGGTGGTGGGTGGGCCTCGAATTTCTTCGTCGTCCGCATCCCAGTACTGCCGGACATAGTTCGGCTAGGATCCTCCTGACAAGGAGAGAGACCTTAATAAGTTCAGTATGTCGCCAAAGGGCGAGTGCTAAAAAATATCCGTGGAGGTAAACTCCACGATCGGCGCCCAATCGGATTCGATAGGAACGGGCGCAGGCGGTTCAGAGTCTGTGGCCGGAGAAGGATCCGACAATTTAACAACAGGGCTCTCATGCAAGGTAAGGTCAATGTTTGGCTCGATCCCCACTGAGGGTAAGGCCTCCGTGGCGGGGTCCATCCACCCGTCCGCGGAAGGCGCACCTGGCTCCGAATTGAGGGTCGGAGCGGCTGCATGTGCGATCTCTTGAACACTATCCGATGGTAGCGCTAAGCCGTACTCATCGTGACCGCGTGACGCACATGGCAGAGGCTTGAATCCGTCGAAGATCAAGTCTCCACGGATATCAGCCGTGTAGTTTAAGCTTCCAAACCTGACCTGGTGGCCAGGGGCGTAACTTTCAATCTGCTCCAGATGGCCAAGCAAATTGGCCCGCAGTACAAAGTCGCCGAATACGAAGATCTGTCCGGGGAGAAAAGTCTCACCCTGGACTGCATCGCCATCGATGATAGTAGGAGCCATCAGGCCTAACGGCAACGACACAGAGGAACTTTTAATGAAAGCACCAATGTCGGTGTCAAAACCGGCAGATCTCGGGTAGGGGGTCTCGAACTGTGCGTCTAGGCCGGATGGTAACAGGAGGCAGGGGACACAATGTTTTACCCAGGTTCGGACCCTCTTGATGGAGGTAAAACCCTACGTCATGCTTTATTAATATTGATGATATGGGTAGTACAAGAGTAGATCTACCACAAGATCAGAGAGGCTAAACCCTAGAAGCTAGCCTATGGTATGATTGTTGTTCGTCCTATAGACTAAAACCCTCCGGTTTATATAGACACCGGAGAGGGCTAGGGTTACACAGAGTCGGTTACAATGGGAGGAGATTTACATATCCGTGTTGCCAAGCTTGCCTTCCACGCCAAGGAAAGTCCCATCCGGACACGGGACGAAGTCTTCAATCTTGTATCTTCATAGTCCAAGAGTCCGGCCAAAGGTTATAGTCCGGCTATCCGGACACCCCCTAATCCAGGACACCCTCAGGGACCAATATATCTTAATGATTTGGTACCTCAGATACCAAGGACGACAATAGCAGGTCACATCGCAACAAGCATAAGCGCCGCATTAAAAGCAAAAATACTGAAGATACGGCAGTCAATGCCGGATTCAAAGGCTCTAAACCCGGTCAGCGGAAAAAGCCATTCAAACAAAGTATGCGGGTCCGTCCAGCTTGGACCGTATACTCGATCGCTCGTGTCAAATAAACGGCACCCCAGACTAGCCAGCCAATCACACCAATAGGGATTGTCGGGTATTCAAGCAGGCCGGCAAGTTAATTGCCGAAAACAAGGACAAGGGGCCGCATAGCGATGACGAGGAGGAGCCCCGACAGCCGCACACTAGAGGACAGAAGAGGTTTCCCCCGCAAGTGCGGACGGTGAACATGATATACGCAACCCACATCCCCAAGAGGGAGCGGAAGCGTGCGCTCAGGGACGTATATGCATTGGAGCCAGTCGCCCCAAAGTTCAACCCTTGGTCCTCCTGTCCGATCAACTTCGATCGTAGGGACCACCCCACTAGTATCCGTCATGGCGAATTCGCTGCACTGGTCCTAGACCCAATCATCGATGGATTTCACCTCACTTGAGTCCTTATGGATGGCGGCGGCAGCCTGAACCTGCTTTATCAGGACACGGTGCACAAAATGGGTATAGACCCCTCAAGGATCAAACCCACCAAAACGACCTTTAAGGGCGTCATTCCAGGTGTAGAGGCCCATTGCACAGGCTCAATTACACTGTAAGTGGTCTTCGGATCCTGGATAACTTCTGAAGTGAAGAGTTAATCTTCGATATAGTCCCGTTCCGCAGTGGTTATCACGCGCTGCTCTAGCGAACCGCATTTGCTAGATTCTATGCGGTACCGCATGATGCATACCTCAAGCTCAAGATGCCAGGACCTCGCGGAGTTATTACAGTCAATGGAAACACAGAGCGCTCTCTCCGAACAGAGGAGCACACCACAACCCTCGCAGCAGAAGCGCAAAGCAGCCTCTCAAGGCAATCAACCAGTTCGGCGCTTCAACGCCCGGACACCTTCAAGCGCGCTCGGGGCAATCGGCAAATAGACCGCCTGGCGCGATCTGAGCTCGTGTAGCAATACGGCGGCCACCCCAATCCCAGCCCTACGGCGATATTCGTGTCGCGCGTACATAATTACGCATTAAAAATACCATGGGCACAGGTGGGGAGAGGGGCACAACTGCGGCACGCCCCAAAACGCGGCCTAAACCGCACTAGGGGCTTCCCGTTTGGTTATTTTTTATTTTTCTTTCAGGACCTTAATCTCTGGAAACACTGTCCGGCAGCACTACTGCCGAACACATGATGCAGCAACCTAGGAGGCAGACAGCTACGTTATACCACGGAATTCCCACGTTGATTACAGTAACGAGTGAAATATTCAATTTAATATCATTCCTCAGCTTGCCCTTGGAAGGGGCATAGTCCCACCCTTTGCTTATCGCACTATCTGTATCACTCTGCTTTAACGCAATTTTTTAATAAACAATGCATGACATTACTACTATTATTGCATTCTTGTTTTTTATATATATATATATATATATATATATATATATATATATATATATATATATATATATATATTTGTGTGTGTGTGTGTGTTCATTAATGACGCCTTGCAACCGTACACTCTGGTACGGCCAATACACCAGGGGCTTGCGTACCCCACAATGCGGTGTGAAAAGTCCGAACACTTTCACAAGTGCGGCACCCCGAACTTATAGCATTATATGCATCAGCTCTGAATCATGTCTTTGGTCAAATGTTGGGTTTGCCCGGCTCCTATGTTTTGGTACCTTACGTTCCGCTCTATCGGCTAAGGTAGCGCTAGGAGAACTACTGCGCTTGTGCCCCGGTTCTGCCGGGCTGAGCACCTCAGTAGAGAAAGCTAAAACTGACTGTCATGATAAGGCGAGAGACTGGTCGCTGCTCGGCGAGGTTTTTTTCGAGTCCCTAAAGACTTATGCCGCTTAGGGTGAGGGGCTGGCCCAGTCCGGCTTACAGGCGTGTATCGCGCCCCGAATTCGGCCTTCCGAATACCAGGGGCTTCGCCAAAATTTAAAATTATAGAATTCTATGGCTAAGTGAGAGTGATAAAGCATTATTAGTCTGGTTGCCTTGTTCGTTGTACTGAGCACCTCCCTCGAAGGACCCAAATATGGGAACAAGAGTGCTCAGGTTTATCCCGAACACCCCAGCACTCGTGGCATGGGGGCAGAAGCTGAGTACTAGCCATCTCTCAGATTGGATAAACAGCCAAACAGAAGGTAATATTTTAAATTCAAACAAGCGTTGCATAGCGCATATGAAACAAGTTTTCATACATACAGGATAAAACGAGCAAGTCTCATTCAAATATTACATCTTTTGAACACTCATCCGCGATAAGACGGGCACCCGGCACAACACCCTCGTAGTACATCTCGGGGTGGCGTGCTCCTTGCCCTCCGGTGGCCCCTCCTTGATCAACTTCACGGCGTCTAGCTTGACCCACTGCATTTTTACACAGGCGAAAGCCCGGCGTGCACCTTCAATGCAGACGGATCGCTTGACGACCTCCAGCCGTGGGCAGGCATCCACAAGCCGCCTCACCAGGCCAAAGAAGTTGTTCGGAAGGGCGTCGCCAGGCCACAGCCGGACTATAAAGCCCTTCATGGCCAGATCGGTCGCCTTATGTAGCTCGACCATCTGCTTCAGTTGGTCGCTCATCGGCACGGATGTTCGGCCTCAGCATACTGAGACCAGAATAGCTTCTCCGTCGACCTTCCGTCCTCGGCCTGGTAAAATTGTGCGGCATCAGACACATTGCGGGGCAAATCTGCGAATGCTCCTGAAGAGCTCCGGATCCGGGTAAGTAATCGGTAATTTGCTTTTACATGCTTGCTTTGCACATAGAAAGCCTTACCCGCCGCTATCTTCTTCATCGCGTCGATCTCTTGGAGGGCCTTCTGGGCCTCGGCCTTGGCACTCTTTGCGCTCTCACAGGCCACGGCAAGCTCAGACTCTCGCGTCTTCAAGTCAAGCTCCAACGCCTCGTGCTTCTTCACGAGAGCCTGGAGCTCTTGCTGCACCTCGCCCACCCGAGCCTCGTGCTTCTCCCGCTCGGTGCGCTCCTTGGCCGCTGTATCTTCGGCCTTGGTCAGCGCTTGCTTCAGGGTCGCCACCTCAGTCGTGGCCCCTGGCAAACATACAATGATCCTGTCATTTTGCAATCGCGTCCTTTTTTTATTATACATATCAATAGACGGGGTATTACTTACCCTTGTTCTCCTCGAGCTGCCTCTTGGCAAGGCGGAGCTCCTTCTTGGACCCCTCGAGGTCCTGCTTCAGTACGGCGACCTCCGCAGTTAGTGCGGCGGATGCCAGCAACGAAGCCTGCATATGCATATTGACATACTTATATTAGACTCCTGCGATATTATTTGATCCTCTGTTCGGCTTTTCTTTGTGAACACCGAACAAAGCATCAGGGGCTACTGTCTATGCGGTAATATTTCTACTACATTTTAAAACACTTACCTCAAAGCCTGTTAAAAGGCTGGCACAGGCTTCAGTCAATCCGCTCTTGGCGGACTGAACCTTCTGGATCACCGCACTCATGATAGTGCGGTGCACCTCATCGATGGAAGCGATGCGAAGCGCTTCCAGTAGATTGTCCGGTGCCTCTGGATGGACAGAGGTCACTGGCACAAGCGTCTGGCCCCTCTTAGAAGGAGACCGCCTGCCCGAGCCCGGAACCACTGGAGGGTCCGGCACGGTGTTCGGCTGAGGGCCGAACTCGGAGCTCTCGGGGGCCCCGTCCCCTCGGCTTCTGGAGTCCAGAAGGTCGCCTTGAGGCGCCTCTGGGACTGTCTCCCCTTGATCCGGTGCCTCTTGAGACAACACCTAGGCGTCGTTGGCAGGATGAGGGGAGGTGGCGGTCGGGACTGGATCACTATCCATGTCCGACGAGCCCAGGGCGCCGTCCGATGATACCTCGATATTGGCTCGTGGCGGCCTGCGTAATTATGTTCGGCGATCAAGGAAAGCAGTGCGACCAAGGAATCTTATGGGTTACTTTGGTATCCGAATACTTACGATCTCCCCGGGGGCTTGGCCCTGGGCAACCACACGTCGTCGCCTTCGTCAGCGGCAGTGGAGCTGTCCGAAAGGAGAGTCCTTCCCTTCTTGGACCCTTCGGCCCCCCCAGTTGGGGCGCCTTCCTTTTTCTGTCTCCCCCAGTCGATGGGGGAGCATCTTCTTCATCTTCCTCGTCTTCGGGGGAAGAGTGTGCCGCAGAGTCATCGGACGGTGAGTCTGACGATGCCTGGCGTCGGGAACTCTTTCGAGCTCCCTTGGCCTTCTTGGTCTTCTCCGGCACCTTATAAGGGGCCGGAGTCAGCATCTTCGCCAGAAGAGCGTCCGCGGGGCCTTCGGGCAAAGGATCCGAACAGTCGATCTGTCCGGCCATCTTCTACCAATCCTGTCAAGGGTACGGGAGTTTAGATCCCGCATAGAGTCAATCTATATAAAAAATAAGTATCCTGTGAAAGGTAAAGCAGCTTACCGCACTGGCTTGGCGCTTCGCGCTGAATCCGCGATCCTCAGTAATGGGGGGAGGGACCTCGACACTATTGAACAGCACCCTCCATGCGTCTTCATGAGTCGTGTCGAAGAGCCTGTTCAGAGTTCGGTGCTGCGCCGGATTGAACTCCCATAAGGTGAACTCCCGTTGTTGGCACGGGAGTATCCGGCGGATGAGCATAACCTAGATTATGTTGACAAGCTTGAGCTTCTTGTCCACCATGTTTTGAATACATGTTTGGAGTCCGGTCAGCTCTTTCGAATTATCCCAGGACAGGCCCTTCTCTTTCCAGGAGGTGAGCCGCATGGGGATGCCAGATCAGAACTCGGGGGCTGCTACCCATGTGGGGTCGCGCGGCTCGGCGATATAGAACCACCCCGATTGCCACCCCTTTATGGTTTCCACAAAGGAGCCCTCGAGCCATGTTATGTTGGGCATCTTGCCCACCATGGCACCTTCGCACTCCGCCTGGCGGCCACCCACCACCTTCGGTTTGACATTGAAGGTCTTCAGCCATAAGCCGAAGTGGGGCTTGATGCGGAGGAAGGCCTCGCACACGACGATAAACGCCGAGATGTTGAGGACGAACTTCGGGGCCAGATCATGGAAATCCAGGCCGTAATGGAACATGAGCCCCCGGACGAATGGATGTAGAGGGAATCCCAGTCCATGAAGGAAATGGGTGAGGAATACTACCCTCTCATGGGGCCTGGGGGTGGGGATGAGCTGCCCCTCATCTGGGAGCCGGTGCGCGATGTCGTCGGGCAGGTATCCGGCTCTCCTTAGTTTCTTGATGTCTCCCTCCGTGACGGAGGAGACCATCCACTTGCCTCCTGCTCCGGACATGATTGGAGAAGGTTGAGGTGGGAAGTGCGGACTTGGGCGCTAGAGCTCGAGTGTGCGAAAATGGATGAGCAAAGGAGGAAGAAGGCGTGGATAGAAAGGTGGATCCTTATCCCTTTATATGGGCGGACGAAACTAAGCGTCCCCACTTGCCTGGTAAAACTCGCTTATCCCCCAAGCGCCGCAATTGATGGCGCGGTTGGGTTACCCACGCCCGTATTGATGAGAATCCCGTAATAAGGGGACACGATCTCTGCTTTGACAAGACGTGTCGAAAAACTGCCTCACGTTATGGGCGGGGCTGGTTAAAAGAAACGGTTCGAATAATCACCGGGCCATGACATAACGTCATTCTGCCAAAACAAGCCAGCAAATTAGATCTGCAAAAATATTATTCTCTCTACGGTGGAATGTGGAACTTATTTTGCAGGGTCGGACACTATCCTCGTATTCAAATTCTTCTGTGATGTATTCGGAGAAGGAACCCGCCTTGCCATGCCGAAGACAATACTGCGCGCCGGATTCATCGTCATTGAAGCCTAGTTCAGGGGCTACTGAGGGAGTCCTGGATTAGGGGGTCTCCGGACAGCCGGACTATCTCCATTGGCCGGACTGTTAGACTATGAAGATACAAGGTTGAAGACTTTGTCTCGTGTCCGGATGGGACTCTACTTGGCGTGGAAGGCAAGCTAGGCAATACGTATATGGATATCTCCTCCTTTGTAACCGACCTTGTGTAACCCTAGCCCTCTCCGGTGTCTATATAAACCGAAAGGTTTTAGTCCATAGGACAACAATCATAACATACAATCATGCCATAGGCTAGCTTCTAGGGTTTAGCCTCTCTGATCTCGTGGTAGATCTACTCTTGTAACACCCATATCACCAATATTAATCAAGCAGGACGTAGGGTTTTACCTCCATCAAGAGGGTCCGAACCTGGGTAAAACATCGTGTCCCTGCCTCCTGTTACCATCCGGCCTAAACGCACAGTTCGGGACCCCCTACCTGAGATCCGCCGGTTTTGACACCAACAGTTGGGTTTTACCTTAATGAACATTAGTAGTTGCGGATGCTTGCTAATAGTTCCAATCATAAGTGCATAGAATTCCAAGTCAGGGATGACATGCTAGCAGTGGCCTCTCGCACATAATACTTGCTATCGGTCTAGTAAAGTAGTCAATTGCTTAGGGACAATTTCGCAACTCCTACCACCACTTTTCCACACTAGCTATATTTACTTTAGTTGCTTCTTTACCTTAACAGCCCCTAGTTTTATTTTCGTGCTCTTTATTATCTTGCAAACCTATCCAACAACGCCTACAAAGTACTTCTAGTTTCATACTTGTTCTAGGTAAAGCGAACATCAAGCATGCGTAGAGTTGTATCGGTGGTCGATAGAACTTGAGGGAATATTTGTTCTACCTTTAGCTCCTCGTTGGGTTCGACACTCTTAATTATCAAAAACTGTTGCGATCCCCTATACTTGTGGGTTATCAAGACCTTTTTCTGGCACCGTTGCCGGGGAGCAATAGCGTGGGTTGAATATTCTCGTCTGTGTGCTTGTTTGCTTTATCACTAAGTAATTTTTATTTGTTGTTCTTAGTTGTTTTCTATCTTTAGTTATGGGTAGGAAACGCAAAATACCAAAAAATTAGTTGTACCTACTGAACCAATGGTTGAAGAACCACTCAAAATCTATCACACTGCTGAAGGTTTTTACTTGGATCATCGTCGATCCCTTCATGCTCGTGCCAAAGCCCCAACTAGCTTAGTTGAGGGCAAATCTTTAGATGAGCATGCTTGTTATGTGCAACACCGCATATCTGAAAAGGGGAAACTTTTACTAGATCATATTCATCGTTTCCAATGCTATGCTTGGAATTTATGTGAAATATATGATGTTACTTGTTGTTCTAAAAACCCTAAGAAACACCTTCCCTACCAATGTGAGTTTAGTGATAATGGAATCGTATCTTCGTATGCTAAGGGTGTTTATAATTACTATGATGTTCAACAAATTGAAGAATTTGTTGCTTTTAAGGGTGCTTATGAAATTGCTTCTTTAATTGAAAAGTATGATGTTACTCTTTACAAATCTGAATTTTTTTCCATACTTAAATATTGTTATGATAATTATGCTTCTAATGCCTATGTTAAACCATATATTGAGGACTCCTCCGCTATCCGAGAAGAGACTAATATTTTGCAGGAGTCTATGGAAGAAGAAATTGATGAAACTGTGAGCTCATTGGATGAAAAAGATGATGAGGAGAGCGAAGAACAAAAGGAGGAAGAGAGGATTAGCTACCCGTGCCCACCTTCTAATGAGATTAACTCTTCAACTCATACATTGTTTAATTTCCCTTCGTGCTTACCGAAGGATGATTGCTATGATGATTGTTATGATCCCGCTGATTCTTTTGAAATATCCCTTTTTGATGATGCATGCTATGCTTGTGGCCAAGATGCCAATATAAATTATGCTTATGGAGATGAACTTGCAATAGTTCCTTATGTTAAACATGAAATTGTTGCTATTGCACCCACGCATGGTAGTCCTATTATCTATTTGAATTCTCCCGACTACACTATATCGGAGAAGTTTGCCCTTATTAAGGATTATATTGATGGGTTGCGTTTTACTACTACACATGATGATTTTGATAGATATAATATGCATGTGCTTGCTGCTCCTACTTGCAATTATTATGAGTGAGAAACTACATCTCCGCCTCACTATGTTTCTAATATGATAAAATTGCAAGAAACTTCTTATGTTATGCATTGGCCTTTACTTTGTGTGCATGAATTGTTCTTTTATGACATGCCGATGCATTGGAGGAGAGTTAGACTTCGTCATTACATGATATATGTTGCTTTGTGCTCACTACTAAATGCCAAATCATTGCTAATTCAAATTGTCTTTGATATACCTTGGGATCCGGGTGGATTCACTACTTGAGCACTATATGCCTAGCTTAATGGCTTTAAAGAAAGCGCTGCCAGTGAGACAACCCATAAGTTTTAGAGAGTCATTTATTTCTTTTGAGTGCTTTAATATAGTTTAAAAACAACAAAAATAAAGAGGTGAACGCAAAACTTTTCAAAAAGGAAAGTGAAAGTGAGAAAGACAAGCACTGTTGAAGTGGGAGAGCTCCTTGAACTTTGTTCATGCTCACGGCAACTTTGTGAATCTTGATTACAGAAACTTTTCAACAAAAATAATTATCCCCTTGTACAATTCCATTGTATTATAAAAATAATGTGCCAAGGTTTGCCTTTAGGATGTTCACATTTGCTTGATGGTTTGTACGGTGCAGTACAGAAACTTTGGTTGTAGTGCGCGATTTTACATTTTTAGCTGAAATGTCAAATGGTTCTGATTCTTTTTGAACTGTATTCCTATACAAATTGTTTAGTTTCCTAATTTTGGTAGAATTTTTTCAAGTATCAGAAGTATGGTGAATGTTCAAATTATTACAGACTGTTCTGTTTTAGACAGATTCTGTTTTTGATGCATAGTTTGCTTGTTTTGATGAAACAATCAATTTATATCAGTGGATTACGCCATGAAAAAGTTATACTACAGTAGACACAATGCAAAAACAAAATATGAATTGGTTTGAAACAGTACTTAGAGTAGTGATTTGCTTTATTATACTAACGGATCTTACCGAGTTTTCTGTTGAAGTTTTGTGTGGATGAAGTGTTCGATGATTGAGAAGGTCTCGATGTGAGAAGAAGGAAGAGAGGCAAGAGCTCAAGCTTGGGGATGCCTGAGGCACCCCAAGTAAATATTCAAGGATACTCAAGCGTCTAAGCTTGAGGATTTTGGGGAGGCACCCCCTCTTTCTTCAACAAACATCGGTATGTTTTTGGATTCGTTTCATTCATGCGATATGTGCAAGTCTTGGAGCGTCTTTTGCATTTAGGTTTTTATTTTTCTTTTTATGCACCATGCTAGTATGAGATAGTCCTTGGTTGATTTATAGAATTCTCATTGCACTTCACTTATATCTTTTGAGTATGGCTTTATAGAATGCTTCATGTGCTTCACTTATATCATTTGAAGTTTGGATTGCCTGTTTCTCTTCACTTAGACAACTGCCATTTGTAGAATGCTCTTTTGCTTCACTTATATTTGTTAGAGTGTGGGCATATCTTTTGTAGAAAGAATTAAAACTCTCTTGCTTCACCTATATCTATTTAGAGAGATGACAGGAACTGGTCATTCACATGGTTAGTCAAAAAATCCTACATAAAACTTGTAGATCACTGAATATGATATGTTTGATTCCTTGCAATAGTTTTGCGATATAAAGATGGTGATATTAGAGTCATGCTAGTGGGTAGTTGTAGATTGTAGAAATACTTGTGTTGAGGTTTGTGATTCCCGTAGCATGCACGTATGGTGAACCGTTATGTGATGAAGTCGGAGCATGATTTATTTATTGATTGTTTTCCTTATGAGTGGCGGTCGGGGACGAGCGATGGTCTTTTCCTACCAATCTATCCCCCTAGGAGCATGCGCGTAGTACTTTGTTTCGATGCCTAATAGATTTTTGCAATAAGTATGTGAGTTCTTTATGACTAATGTTGAGTCCATGGATTATACGCACTCTCACCCTTCCATCATTGCTAGCATCTCTAGTACCGCGCAACTTTTGCCGGTACCATAAACCCACCATATACCTTCCTCAAAAAAGCCACCATACCTACCTATCATGGAATTTCCATAGTCATTCCGAGATATATTGCCATGCAACTTTCATCATCATCATATACATGACTTGAGCATTCATTGTCATATTGCTTTGCATGATCGTAAGATAGCTAGCATGATGTTTTCATGGCTTGTCCGTTTTTTTGATATCATTACTACGCTAGATCATTGCACATCCCGGTACACCGCCGGAGGCATTCATATAGAGTCATATCTTTGTTCTAGATATCAAGTTGTAATATTGAGTTGTAAGTAAATAAAAGTGTGATGATCATCATTTAATAGAGCATTGTCCCAAAAAAGAGAAAGGCCAAAGAAAAAAAAGGCCCAAAAAAGAGAAAATAAATAAAAAGGGACAATGCTACTATCATTTTACCACACTTGTGCTTCAAAGTAGCACCATGATTTTCATAGTAGAGAGTCTCTCATGTTATCACTTTCATATACTAGTGGGAATTTTCATTATAGGACTTGGATTGTATATTCCGATGATGGGCTTCCTCAAATGCCCGAGGTCTTCATGAGCAAGCAAGTTGGATGCACACCCACTTAGTTTCAGTTCGAGCTTTCATACACTTATAGCTCTAGTGCATCCGTTACATGGTAATCCCTACTCACTCACATTGATATCCATTGATGGGCATCTCCATAGCCCGTTGATACGCCTAGTTGATGTGAGACTATCTTCTCCTTTTTGTCTTCTCCGCCATCATATTCTATTCCACCTACAGTGCTATGTCCATGGCTCACGCTCATGTATTGCGTGAAAGTTGAAAACGTTTGACAACATCAAAAGTATGAAACAATTGCTTGGCTTGTCATCGGGGTTGTGCATGATGTGAATATTTTGTGTGGTGAAGATGGAGCATAGCCAGACTATATGATTTTGTAGGGATAACTTTCTTTGGCCATGTTATTCTGAAAAGACATGATTGCTTTATTAGTAGGCTTGAAGTATTATTGTTTTTATGTCAAATGATAGACTATTGCTTTGAATCACTCGTGTCTTAATATTCATGCCATGATTAGACATACGATCAAGATTATCCTAGGTAGCATTCCACATCAAAAATTATTTTTTCTATCATTTACCTACTCGAGGACGAGCAGGAATTAAGCTTGGGGATGCTGATACGTCTCCATAGTATATATAATTTTTGATTGTTCCATGCCAATATTATTCAACTTTCATATACTTTTTGGTAACTTTTTATATTATTTTTGGGATTAACATATTGATCAAGTGCCCAGTGCCAGTTCCTGTCTGTTGCATGTTTTTGGTTTCGCAGAATATCCATATCAAACAGAGTCCAAACGGGATAAAAACGGACGGAGCTTATTTTTGGAAAATATGGAAAATTCGGAAGGAAAATCAACGCAAACCAGTGCCCAAGGTGGTCACGAGGCAGGGGGCGCCCCCCCTAGGGCGCGCCCCCTACCCTCGTGAGCCCATCATAAGGCGGTTGACGCTCTTCTTTTGCCGCAAGAAAGCTAATATTCGGAAAAAAATCACGGCAAAGGTTTTAGGCCAATCGGAGTTACGGATCTCCATATATATACGAAACGGTGAAACAGAGCCAGAAGAGAACGCAGAAACAGAGAGAGACAGAGAGACAGATCCAATCTCGGAGGGGCTCTCGCCCCTCCTGTGCCATGGAGGCCATGGACCCGAGGGTAAACCCTTCTCCCATCTAGGGAGGAGGTCAAGGAAGAAGAAGGAGGGGGGCTCTCTCCCCCTCGCTTCCGGTGGCGCCGGAACGCTGCTGGGGGCCATCATCATCACCGCGATCTACACCAACACCTCCACCATCTTCACCAACATCTCCATCACCTTCCCCCCTCTATCTACAGCAGTCCACTCTCCCGCAACCTGCTGTACCCTCTACTTGAACATGGTGCTTTATGCTTCAGATTATTATCCAATGATGTGTTGCTATCCTATGATGTCTGAGTAGATTTCCGTTGTCCTATCGGTGGTTGATGAATTGCTATGATTGATTTAATTTGCTTGTGGTTATGTTGCTGTCCTTTGGTGCCCATCATATGATTGCGCGCGTGGACCACGCCATAGGGTTAGTTGTATGTTGATAGGAATATGTATTGGAGGGCAAGAGTGACAGAAGCTTCAACCTAGCATAGAAATTGATGCATACGGGATTGAAGGGGGACCAATATATCTTAATGCTATGGTTGGGCTTTACCTTAATGAACATTAGTAGTTGCGGATGCTTGCTAATAGTTCCAATCATAAGTGCATAGAATTCCGAGTCAGGGATGACATGCTAGCAGTGGCCTCTCCCACATAATACTTGCTATCGGTCAAGTAAAGTATTCAATTGCTTAGGGACAATTTCGCAACTCCTACCACCACTTTTCCACACTCGCTATATTTACTTTAGTCGCTTCTTTACCTTAACAGCCCCTAGTTTTATTTTCGTGCTCTTTATTATCTTGCAAACCTATCCAACAACACCTACAAAGTACTTCTAGTTTCATACTTGTTCTAGGTAAAGCGAACGTCAAGCGTGCGTAGAGTTGTATCGGTGGTTGATAGACCTTGAGGGAATATTTGTTCTACCTTTAGCTCCACGTTGGGTTCGACACTCTTACTTATCGAAAACTGTTGTGATCCCCTATACTTGTGGGTTATCATGCATCTCAATGATTCACAGATCATAGCCAATATTTACTTCACAACTAAAGAAAAAAGTTGTGAGAGCGTGTACGATAGAAAAACTACTGATGGGGTCACTACGACTTAAACCCTAAACCCTAAACATGATTCAATTTCCTGGCCAGGTAGAACCTGTCAAAGGAATGTGCTAGAGGGAGATTCTTTAGTGAGAATGTCAGCAAAAATAGAAGCAGCACTCTTTGGTTCTCCACCTTCTGGTACCTCTTGTTCCATAGCACTTTCCATGTCAGGAAGGAAAGACGGCTGGCACCCTCGGATCATACGATGCTTTTGTGCAGTTCCACTAAAACTGACCTGAGCATCCTTGATGGCAAAGATATTGAAGAAGTGTGATTAGAATAATAGTACTGGCACTAGTTCATGAGACATAAACTCATCACAAATAGAAGCCGGTAGAAGTAGAGAAAGATCGACATGGAGATGGAGCTACGGCAGTGGAGCAAGCCGGATCCAAAAGGAAGATGGACTACCTGGGACGTCGGGCTGTAGCTAGAAGGGCGGTTGGGACACGGCATCGGCCCATACCGCGGTGACCCCCGATTGGGACGCACCGACTATGGGTTTTCTCCCTCGCCGATGTCGACCGCGTCTACACAGAACATTGTTCCCTTCCCCCAGCTGCGGGATCAGGCCCGTCATTCTATGCTTGTGAAAAGAGCAACCTAAGCAAGCAGGCTTGTAGCTTAGGCTCCTGCTAGTGTATATATAGTGGTTTTCTTTTTCTCTCCATATCAACCATTTTATATTGCGTACGTGTCATTCAAGAGTGAAATGATGGTTGCTTCTTCCGACTAACTTACTGTGTGATTTGACTGCTCCTTAGTGGCCCCTACACATACTCCCCCTACGTGTATGCAATAGTCACACGTACACATGGATGCAAAAATGCGCGCGACGCCCTAATGCATGCATGTCCGAGCACACGACGGAACACACACGGTCACGCTCAAGTGCTCAACCTACACGTGCATGCACACACATACTCAGTCAGGCTAAGCTAGTGACCGTATGAACACCGGAAATATATTGAGCGCAATGAGCATATTATGAAGTCCACTGACCATATTTTTACAAATATACAGTGACAGACAGTGTATTTATCTCGTTTGAAATTAAGCCATATTAACCGGAGAGGAGGCAGCATGGACTAGCATTACTTTGTTGTGTCTCGTCAACTTGCCGAACAAGGAGAAGGTTGCAGGACGGGAGAAGCTTGCGCGCAGTGGCTCACAGGACAAGGAGAAACTTTTGACTAATGCAAGCTCCTCTCGCTCAGGCGGTGGACGTGCAACAGTTAATTCGGTGTCAGATTGCCAGAAGCATACACTATACTACTAGTGCTATTATTGTTCGACTTCCCGAACAGCCAAGCGCAAAGTTTACTAGTACTACTACTATAGTCCATAAAGGTATGTACTATACTAGTACTAGGAACCGGATGGAGGAGCGTCTGCACTCTTATTATAATTTTAAAATGTGATAAAGCAATCTTCAACACATTTGGTTCTCTTCGAGGGTTCTCGCATGTGATAATGGAAGTTGATTGCATGGAACACTCGCCACAATTCTCACTTAATTCTGGCTCATATCCAGTTACAAATAGTAGCGCTCAGTAATATTTCCTCTTTTTTTGTTATTCAGCATGTAAACAGGTCAGCAAACCTTGCGGCGCATCTTCGTGCGAACCGTGCTTGCTACACTTTGAATGTGGCCGAGAGCTGGCTTGATGAAACACCTCGCTTCCTACTTATTTTTTGCGGGGTACCTCGCTTCCTAGTGACCAGTGTCTTGGCTGATCGTCCTAAGAATGCTTATATATGAATAAAGCTCTCTCGTTTACCCGCAAAAAAGATTAAGCCATATTAACCGGAAAGGAGGGAGTATGGACTAGCACTACTTTTTGGTGTGTCCCGTCAACTCGCAGAACGAGGAAAAACTTGCAGGACAAGGTGAAGCTCGCTTATGCCTTTTGACTAATACAACCTACCCTCGGTGGACATGCATCAGTCCATTCGGTGTCAGATTGTCAGAGGCAAAGTCCTACACTATAGTACCCAACATGCGGAGTACCATCATTGTTCAACTTCACGAAGGGGCGAAGAGCCAAGCGCAGTAGTACGCGTACTTGGTTTTGCACCTTCATACTACTCCACCCTCGTCACAGTTTACAGGGGGCGCTTCATTATGATGCATTTCTCTCAATGCATTTCCACCATAGAGAAACTTTAGACGCGTTTGGTTTAATGCTCAATTAATTAGGGCGTGGTAACCGCAATCAAGTCCACAATTTTCTCTCCATGTACTGTACTACTATGGAGTGCATGCATGTGTGTACCCGGGGTGGAAGCACTGCATGCATGTGTGTACGCATTATTCCCTCTAGTAATAGACGTCGTGCTATAACTACCAATGCTATTTTTCAGGCCGATCGCTAGTCGCCTTGGTCCCACAGATTTTTTTCTTTTTTCTGAAGCGCGCTCTATAAATAGTGATGGATGGAGTAGTATGAGCGGATTCAAAGAAGAGTGTATTGATGGTTGCTTCTTCAGAGCACCTTACAGTGGGAAAGGTGGGGCTTATGATTTGACTGCTCATTACTCACTATTAATGTGGCGCAACGACCGGGCTGAGTCTCCCATGCGGTTGCGCACTACCCCCTCGGTTCTTAAATATACTCTGGAGTATTTGTCTTTCTAGAGATTTCAACGAGTGACTACTCAAATATTTGTATTTTTAGAGATTTCAAATGGACTGGCACATACGGATGTATATAGACATATTTTAGAGTGTAGATTCACTCATTTTGCTCCGTATGTAGTCACTTGTTGATATCTCTGTTAAGACGAATAGAATATTTAGGAACGGAGGGAGTACACATACGAAGCAAAATGAGTGAATCTACACTCTAAAATATGTCCGTTTGAAATTTGTAAAAAGACAAATATTTAGGAACGAAGGAGTATAATTTTGTGCATGGCACATGGACCCGGATGATGAAGAGGCTTCTGGCAATGCTATCAAGCTTCCATCATTTGTTTACATAATTGACGTACTATACAAATAATTTTCCAGCGACATGAAATTGTACAATGGTGTGAGCTTTCAGCTTTTGTTTCGTGTGTCTTGCCATCGATGCTCTTTCGGAAACAATAAAAAACTAACTTCATTGCTAATGCATGTCAATTATTAGCAGATCAGAGCTAATAATTACATCACAACTGAAGACAAAGTTGTGAGAAGGTGTTAAATTAAAATTTATCCATGCTTTCATTGGCAGCAACGTCCCCCAGCTCTGTCTAAATCAACAAGGCATGTTGGGAAAAAAAAGTAGCTTTCTGGAGCATGCAACATTCCGATCATTTTGTGCAGTTCCACTAAAATAGAGCTGAGCGTCCCTGTTCCAAAGATATCAAGTGTGATTACGATAATAGAGGACTGCTGATGAAACAATAAACACACAAATAGAAGCCGGTCACCTTTGTAGTCTCTCTTAAGACTAACTAGTTGGAGAAGATTAGGCTCGGAGTTGGATGAGGAGGATAGAGCAAAACCAATCTCCCTTTGTGCAGTCGCACTGAAATGTAGAGACGTTGCCTGTGTGACATTTTAGTACAACTGCATAAAACACTCTTAAGAAAAAAGTGATTTGTGCAGTTCACCAAAAGGTCGCAATAGCAACGACGTGAAATGGATAGCCTTGTTTGCAAAAAAGAGGTAGAAAGAAAATAATTACTGGCCAATAACAGTTGATGACACATGCGACGACAAAAAAAAAGCATATTCCTTGTCCTAAGGGAAGATAACAACACGGTTGTGTTTTTCTAAAACGGTGTGAGGACGAGAATGCAATATGGAAAGTACGCCGGACGAGCTACGTTTTGGGCAAAGAACTATGGAAGATCCACATGCAGCGACGTGGGAAAACGGGCAGTGGAGCAAGGCCGGAGGGGATACCTGGAGGTCGTCGGGATGTAACTAGGTGAGTGGCGGCGGGCGGAATCTGCGAGCAGGTGGCGTAGGCCCTACCGCGCCGGAGCTTGGTCAGAGAGAACGGCGTGTACCGCAGATCGGGACGTGTTGCCTCGGCGCCGTCAAACAGAGAAACGATACACTTCCTCCCTTTCCCCCGGCGGACGGGATGCGGCCGGATCAGTGACCAACGGTGAGAGAGAGAGAGGCCACCGCACTCCCTTTCCCCCGGCGGACGGGATGCGGACGGATCAGTGACCAATGGTGAGAGAGAGAGAGGCCACCGCACTCCCTTTCCCCCAGCGGACGGGATGCGGCCGGATTAGTGGCCAATGGTGAGAGAGAGAGAGAGGCCACCGAGCCTTGTGTGAGATACTCTGAAGAGCGGACTACCTTTTCCTCCATAAAAATCGTTTTATATTCTGTGTACATGCCATTGAGCGCTATAACTTTATTTAAAAATAACGCGGCAACGCGTCAAGTCGAACTTTGTTTCGTGCACGCGTGGTACACGACCTCCCTAGGTAAACAACCGCTACAGGCGTTCAAATTAGCACGTGGGCTGCCATTTCGTAAAGAAATGAGCTCCACCTTGTACCCGCGCGGGTGTGGCTGGGCACGAAGCGTGAGTACATGCATGGTGCACCTATACTCTTCTTGTATACGTACACCACCTACATGGGGTTGTGTGAGAGAGATACAGACCTAGAGAGATATAGTGTGTGGGTTCTTGAGAGTTTTTTTGTGGGGGGGGGGGTCAATCAAAAAATTTAACATATGCAATGTGTGTGAAATAGAGTCCTGGATATAAAATATATATAGAGGGGGCAATCCACGAGAAGAGAGTGGAGGTATCATCGGCTTGAGGTGTCCATAGAATCGAAGAGAGGGATGATGTGTGTGTGCGTGTGCGCGCGGTCGATAAAGAGTGCCATCAAATTTGTGTGTGCCCATGTCAAAGATATAGAGTGGTTGGCCTACTGGAACGTGAGATGGGACATGTGCAGTTTGTCTTTGTGGCATGGATACCTACCTGCAGCGCTCGACTATCGGTGTGTGGTGGGGGAAGAGGGAGGCCCAATTAACTATAGAGGTACAGTGGCTCGTATATGTGTGGAGGAGGAGAGAGGCCTACCTCATGTATTAAGGAGATCGATCTGCCTCATGTATTAAGGGAAATCGATCGGCATCCATGCATATGTGCAGAAGATGAATAAGGTTGGGAGAGAGACAGAGCTAGAGTGTTGGAGGGGGTGGTAGTGGAGTTGCTTCTAACAAATGGTGGGATAGGCTTGCTAGATAAACGGAGGGCACGCCCACAATATCAATAAGAGAGGATATGGTTGCTTGTTGTCTGTGCACGTGCGTGTGAGAGACGGGTCAGGAGGCATGCACGAATGATGAGGGGGGACGATGTGGCTGTGGTAAGCAGACTTAACTACATAGGAAGATCAATCGCCCTTTGTAAGAGAAAGGAGAGACATAACTTGTGAGGTACGTCGATCGATGGGGGTAGTTAAAGTCGATCTAGGTATATGTTGGGAGATGGATCGGTATACATGCATGTGTGTGTTAGAAGCAAATGAGGCATGAGGAGAAGGATAGAGAGAGAGGGATGCATGTAGGAGGTGGTACGAGAGGCATACTATATCGAGGGGGAGGAGTGTGCGAGTACGAGAACGATGAAAAGAGTGGTGGGAGTGAGGCATGGACGGTGACAAGAGAAGAGGGGAAGCTTGTGTTTGTGCTAGGCACACCTGGCTAGAGAGGCATATCGATCGATGTGTGCCGTAAAGAAGGAGCTGGGGGGCCTACACACACCATGGAACGACCTAAAGTGAAAAGACGAATTTGCACGATGGAGCTAGAGAATGCTGAGGGAGGGTGAGAGGGATGCGGGCGTGTGCATGCACAAGAGAAAGTTAGCGCTAGCTACAAAGATACGAGGGTTGTGTGGGTGTAAAAGACGAATAGAGATCACATATACTTCATTATAAAAAGTGAATTCGGATATTTGAAGAATTTACCATAGTGTTTCAAACCGACGGATGTGTGAATATATATATAACGGTGATACACATGGTGTGGTTATGAACATGGTATACTACATTTAATATATTTTATCTCTACTCTTATAAAAATGGAGTTGTTGATGATGGTGTGCCTGCCATCCTACATTATAGGCTGTCTGATTTATATCTGGCGGATAGCAAGGAAACTATGATGGTTGAAGTTGGCAACAATCATGATTGTAGATTCTTATTGAAATAGAGAAATGAATTCAAATTTAGTTCGAATTGCAGCGGTAGTATAGACATTTGGAATGCACTAAAATGTTGGTATGAGTAGGTTACATGCATTATACAGCAAGCGAAAAAATTTAATCGGACATAACATGGATTCATACTCCCTCCTTCCATCTATATAGAGCGTAATGAGATTTTTAAGACCGCCTTTGACTATTGACAAGATTAATAGTACATGACATGCACAACGTGAAAATTATATCATTGAAAGAACCTTTCACAGACAAATTTAACGGTGTGCTTTGTGTAAGTTGTGTGTCATATATCATTTCTCTAATATTTTGTCAAAGTTAGCATCGAAAAACGCATTAGGCCCTATATAGATGGAAGGAGGGAGTAGCTTTGAATAGCATTTGTATAGTAAAACGGGGCGAGACTCTCTCTTTGTGTGGTGTGAATAGTTTTATTTTTTTCGTTTTCTTTTCGGTTGAGGGAAGTGCGAATTGATTTGGTACGTGCAAGTACAATATTACTACACGTTAGGTTTGTCCCTAAAATTCAACCCGCGTCTTGTTATATCCCGAAAATTCAGATATCGTGCTCCCAAACCTGGCGCCTTCACAACCCGCGCCTTGCTATCCCGAAATTACAACGCATGCGAAAACTCCCTCCAGCTGCCAAATCCCGACACGCGAAATCCCCCTTCTAACCCTGAGCCGAAAGGGCCTCTTGTTCAAATCGGTGGGGGGTACTTTTGTAACACACCCTACATTTTGGACAAGCGCGTTCCTGAGTCATGCTTCACCCCCTCCCATCGCCCCCTTTTCGCCATTCGAAATCCCAGGCCGCCATAACCTCTCCGCTCCAGCCGCGAAACCCCACCCTCCTCCGTCTGCCACATCACCGCTGCCCAGCCGGAGCCTCTTCCCCGACGACGTCGTCCACCGCAACAGCTCGACATCCCTCGTCCACCTCCCCGGATGAGGATCCGTTGTCCATCTCGTCGTCCCGTCGGTTCAGCTGCCCCATCCTCCACCTCCAAGGAGCTACTCCGATGATCGCCTTGTCTATCGTGGTTGCTCCATCCCCACAGCGCCGCCTTAACCTGCTCCACCGGAACTGCAGCATCCTCACCGACTCCTCGGACGAAGCCGAGGCCTACTCGGCGCCACCAAAGAGGTTGTACACTCATCGCATCGCACCTTCTCCTTAACTCGACCTCTCGGCGCCGACGGTGCTCCATCCCGCACCCCCATGGAGCGGCTACCTTGAAGCCGGCGCCACGGGCGACATCTCCACGGCGGCTCTCCCCCAGTGCGAGGCCCCTTCGGCGGCGGTGTCCATACCAGCCGGATCTGCTACTGCTGCTCCGGCTCTCGCTTGATCGCTTGCTCACCTAGCTGCTGCTGCTGCTCTCCCCCTCGCTCGTGCTGGTGCTCTACTCCGATTAAGCCACACTTCAGTCGGCTGAATCGACTTTTGGGTTAGTCGATTTTCAGGGGTTGGGGGCCTCGCCGCAGTTAAGGAAGAACCACCCGCAGCGGGGACGGGGGCTCGCCGGAGAGGTACCCCACTATCTATCTTAGGGTTCAGGGTGGGGGCGGGGGGCCTAGAGGGTTGGCCGGGGCGGCGGTGGCGAGTTGTTTCGGGGCGGCGAGGCGGCACTGGGGCCGGCGGTTTGGTCGGTGGTGGCTGGCGGCTCAGGGGGGGTGCAGGTTGAAGATGAATTGCAGGCCCTCCCTAAACTACATGTCAAGTGCCTCTCTGCTACCATTGCGTTCAGTTTTGACAGTAGCATTCAGATTCCACAGTAAAATTTCAGTTTCGACAGTTAAGTTCAGAGTCAACAGTTTTTACCTCATCTGTTGTAGTCAGGTGGTTTTTGGTGATGTTAATTTTACATCCATTTTACATCATCTATTGGAGATGCTATTAGAATCCCACTTGAGATTGATGATGTCTGTCTTGTGCTGCTTCAGCCTTGACGTCTTACGGCTCACCAGAGCTGCTCCAACGACAGAACGATCCATCACAACAGAGCAGTGCCCTGGACGCCATCTACAGATTCCTCAGATCTTCCTACACACCTCCGACAGCCACCTCTGCCTCAATTGCTTCAGCGACCAACCCAATGATGCTGAGGTCGACACAGCTACGGCAAAGAGGTTGTACACTTGTTGCATCACTTATTACTATACATTCACATCGATCCATTAGGGCTATTTTGGTTCAACGGAAAAACATCAATCCACTGGTTGTTACCATCACTCGAAATTTCTGCATGCTCTCCTTACATAATCTCACCATATTTTTTCGTATGCATGTCAGATATTGTACACAGTCATGCTGAACATGTAGATAAAAAGAGAAGAGTTTTGCGTGGCAATACAATGTCATGCAGACATCGCTCCATGGTGGGTTCAATGGCAAACCCTCCCCACCCCTCTCCAGATTGTAATCCAGAGGAAGATATCTGTTCTGAGGCGGATTCGGACGCCGCTGACCACTCCTATTTACCCCCCCAAGGTGTTTGCTCTACCTTGGCATGATGATGTTAGTCATATCATGCATATGTTGCCTTGCAGTGCCTACTTTTGACATCATATATGTCATCTGCTTAGTTTAGACATGTTCTATAATGCCACCTGTTTAGTTTCTATATCATATATGGGAATTATGCAGTCTCATGTCTTTTAGCCAGCCATAATATATGGAGAGAATTCCTTATTTGGCCCTTTCTTAAAATTTGGTTCCTTTTCTGGCCCAGTAAACCTTTTATTTCCCTATTTGACAATTAAACTTCATTTTGTGCCTTATATGATACTTTCATCCATTTTTCCATCCAAAGATGTTACCTCGCATGTGCAAAGACAATTTTGCCCCTAATGATAGTAGGCCACAAAAATGATAGAGAAGGGTGCTTCGGTGGATGGCGGCATTTCATCATATTATATTATTAGTCATATGAATACTTTTAGTTAGAATTAACCATGATAAGAAGACCTCGTCTGGCTTGGACTGGTGCAATCACCAAATAGATCGATTAGGACTCGCATAACTAGCTTTTACTGCTATATATATGCGTGTAATCTACTCAGATTAATACAAAAGACATTCAATCGCACCTATCACCATTAAATCTCGGCATCTCGTGTTGTTCTATATGGCCCGAGTTAGTACTGGCGAGTTGACCGCTAGCTTATAGCCTAGTTAAGCTAGCTGCCCATGCGTGAGGTTCCGGCTGGAATCCGCCTGCCTGCTTCATGTTGTATTACATGCGCGTACATCACGAGAGACTCAATCCAGCTTCATGTCTACTTGTTTGTTGCTTGTTGTGTACTACTGGAGTAGCATGTTTACGCTTCATTGGCCAGAAAGCAATCGGTTGCAGTAGCTCGTATGGGCGTGTCTCGTCGAGGTCAGGCCTGTGCCAACACTTTTCTATTTACTTATTCAAACAGGAAAAATATATCACATTACCGTTGTCTTTGCATGTAAATAATCTGTTCACATACTATACTGGGGGTAAAACGGTCTTTTCAGGTCAGACTTAACACCGTTACTAGGCAAAACCGACAGAAGTGTCACATAGGAAACAAAATGAAATTTGCGGGCCAAAAAGGGGAGAAAATAAAAGGTTGGGCCAGATAGGGAACCAAACTTTAAGAAAGGGCCAAATAAGTAATTCTCTCTAATATATGTGAAATGTGCAATGCCATCCTGTTTAACCAGGCATCATATGTTTGAATGATATCTTGCCCATCCTTTTCTTCATTAAATTTCCATTTGTCGACAATGTTTGTACATTAAACTACTCTTCCTGTGAATCAGCCATTTGGGTGGGAGATGGAAAAATCTGGAGTGAAAAGAAGGCCTTCAGAGCAGACAGTGCTACTTGTCGAAGCAGATCTCTTGTTGGGTCCCGATAGCTCCTCAGAGATGGATTCAGAGACAGATGACCAGTCCTATTCCCCCACTGAGGTGTATGCTCTAACTTGGCACGGTTATACTGCTCATATCATGCATACGGTGTCTTGCATTGCATAGTTTAGACATCATATACACAATATTCAACACCATGTTCTTAGTTCAGACATCATATCGAATGCCCTCTGTTTAGCATATAAATCACATATGTGAATTATATGATGCGATCTTGATTACTTAGATAACATGTAGGTGAATTATGTCATGCGATCCTGTTTAGTTATTCATCATATCTTTGAATTATGTTATGCTATGTTATCCAGTTTAGATAGACATCATATATGTGAAATTATGTCATGTTATCCATTTTAGTTAAACAATATACATGTCAACTATTTCATGCCCTCTTTTTTCCACACTATCTATTGCATCTGTCTCTCATACAATGTCTGTACATTCAACTATGTTTCCTGTTTATCAGCCATTTGAATTGGAGCGGGTGATGCCAGTATCTAGCGGACTAAAAACACGGTCTTCAAATAAAACAGTGCTACCTCTTGGTGGAGATAGCACCCCGATTGTACATGCACAAGAACCAGCCCTACCACACATAACCCAAACTCTCGCAGATTGTACCCCTACTACGATGGACAGAGAACCAGCTTCACCCAATCTAACCCCAACCCCAGCCGATAGTAACCCAGTTCATGTTGACACAGCACCATCTCCACCACAGAGCTCCCAAACAAGAGCAGTTAGTAAGGCAGCTCCAGTGCCCAAAGGGCCAGTACTATCACGGCGAACCCCAACTCCACCAGTTAGTACGCCTATTCCTGTGGACGAAGCACAACCAGCTAGTCATAGTTTAGCATCTATCGCATTTGATGTTGTTAAATCGTATGTGTGTATCTTCCCATCTTGGAAATATTATAATGAAGATGAAGGAAAATGCCAGTTGCAGGTGTTTGTCCAGGAGTTATGTGTAAGTAATGTTATTCATGGCAATTACTTTGCTTCATCCCATACATCCTACCTCCATGATGGTTATAATACAGCAAATTTTCCCATTTTTCTCTATAGAGAAGGACCAATTTGGAAACTCAGGATGAGGTAACCTGTGCTAATACCTCTGCTATCTTCAAGAATGCTTGGTGGCAGTATCGGAATTACCTAAAGAAAATGTACTTCACCGGCAAAGAAACTCATCAAATTCCCTTACGTTCTCCTGAGACACATTTACTGGATGATGACTGGGAACGCCTTGTTCTATACTGGTCCCGAACCAAGAATGTGGTAAGGTCTATGAGCTCATTTTCTATTTTTAAGTATTATATTCTTGCGTCTTACTATACACTATTCATGTAGAACAAGTGCCTAAACCTGAAGAACAACTGTTCTAATTTAAGATTCCATTGCTACCATAGGACATAGATATATGTTTGTTTGATGCTTTTATTATGTACTAGTACTTGGCAATAGAAGACTTGGTAGTTTAATCCTGTCCACCTTACTAATGAACTGGTTCACCGAAATGAGTTTCATATACTAGTACATGCTAAACTTGTTATGTGTCTGCTTGTTTCTTCTTTTAGAATGCTGACAGAATATTGGGGAAGAGTGCCTTATTAAGCAACGGTAAAGGAAGTAATGCAGATAAGGTTCGGGATAGTTACACATCCTGTCTTGGTTTAGTGTTGGAGTTACTGGCAACTACCGCTTGCACAAGCTATTCAAACTCACTGTCTGAATCAGTTCGGTTTCTTGAGTCTCAACTACAAGCTGAAAGACATCGTTTAGCTGTGATGCGACAAGAAGCGGAAGGGCTGCGGAAGTCCTTGGAGCATTCAGATGCATAGTTTCTGGTGCAACAGCAAGCGTTGGAGGATTTTAGCGCCAAACAGGACAAAGCTAATCAGCTTGCTAAGCTTATTGCCAGCATGGTGGATACCCATGATAACGTTTCTTGAGCTCTTCTGAAGTTGTTTCAGTTATGCTCTTGTTTTGCTGCCGCGTTTATTTGCACTGGTGGCCAATTTTGACGGCCAGTGTATATGATATGCTGCTTTGTTCCCTATATTTGCACTGGTGGTGAACTTTGATGCCCAGTGGATGTAATATGTGTAATAACCGTGATAGCCTAGCGTTAGTTGCTTGCTTATTTATTTCCTTGTTGTCTTGTTTATTTGTTTGCTTGTAGTCATTGCAGTTCTTTTTCCGTGGTTAACTAGTAGCTGTAATAACCTATTTTTTTAAAACTAGGCCACAATAACCATGGGTTAATATTTACTGTAGTGACATTGGGCCTCCTACGGGCCGTAGAAACAGTGGGCCTTCTACGGGCCATAAAAACAGTAGGCCTTCTACGGGCCGTAGAAACAATGGGCCTTCTACGGGCCGTATCATCATTGGGCCTTATACGGGACGTATGATTGATTCGCCAAACATGGGCCAATAACAGGATGCATTATGGTCGTAAACGGCCTAGAGTTGGAATCGTCCGTTCATGGGTTGACCATAACGGGCCATCGTTAATAGGCCGTATTTGATGATGCTATGAAAACGGCCCAACGTATTAACAGACCACAAACGGGTCGACTGTAACCACGGGCTGAATTTGGCCCACAAGCAGAAAATGACAGTACCGGGTCGTAAGTAAACAAATGATGGAAATGAGCCCAAGAATAAATGGGCTCTAAGAAGGCCGAAAGATAACATGGGCTGGAAACGGTCCAATGAGTCGTTAATGGGTATAAAGTGATACACTGTTCATTACGGGCCAGTTTCACCACGGGCCGTTAATAGGCCAAGAGTTACATAGGGCCTCATATGGGCCGAAAGACGTCATGGGCCATACATGGGCCAGAAGTGAAAACGGGCTGGAATCATATTGGATGGCCCAAATGACGCTACTCGGCCTAATTCAGATAGGGCGTTACGGGCCTTGGGTTAGCGGGCTGTAAATGGGCTATATGCAAACAGGCCGTTAACAGGCTTCCCATGGGCCGGGCCGCCACCTTTTGACCAAGTCAAACGGGCCGGCCTTTTCACAGGAATGGGCCTCTGTTGGACCGTGCCACATGTCGACGTATCATAGCTGCCTATCTGACCCACTGACGAGCTGACACGTGTTTCGTCCGGCCAATAAGAATTTTACAAGTGGAAATTTCCCATTGGTCGGGGCTGTTAATGGGTTATCGGATCCAAAACCCGACCCGATAGCTTAACGGCATTCCGTTATGGTGGATGCCATGTGTCGGTCACCCTTGACGAAAGCACTTCTGTGACGCGCGATTTATCGTCATGGAAATGGACACTTCCGTGATGATAATTTTGGTAATGTCATGGAACACTTCTACGACAGCACAGGTATGACTATCTTGATTCTGTCATAAATTTGTCATGGATGTACATGCATGACAAGAAAAGCGACCTACTATGACAAACACGTATCATCACGGAAGTGTATTTTTTGTAGTGATTGCACTCCTGATGAGGCCAAATTTGGCAAGGAGGATAAAAATCAGCGCAAGGTGCGCATACAAAGGATAGATAGGAGATGGGCACGGGAATGGAGGGAGTATAGATATGTTACTCCCAAGTATATGAAGAAATTCACTCTTAATCCTCCATGCCCAAGACCTCCATTGGCACCTGGCCAAGAAGCTGATCCAACCAGCCTTAAGCGTGGTGAGGACTATCCTGATGAATGGGCCAAGCACCAGGCCAAGCTAGCCAAAATAGCTAAGGAAGCAGTGAAGAAATTTAATGAAGACTCTGCTGCTGCTGCTACCACTGTTGAGGCCTCTGCAAGCAAGCCAAAGAAAGCCATGGCAAAGAAGCCTGCCCATAAGCCAAGTGCTTCACCCCTAATGCCCTCACGGCCAAGTTCCTCAGCAATACCCTCACGGTCAAGTTCCTCAGCAATACCCTCACAGACAGATTCTTCAAAGCCCTCACGACCAATTCCTCGAGCTGCTCCAACTCCTCCAAAGTCCTCAACTCCTCCGTCAAAATCCTCAGCACCTGTGCATCTCACCACGTGCCAAAGGACAACAGGCATCTCTATTGCCTCAGGAGCTTCTGCTAGTTCTTCAGCTCCACCAAATTCATCAACTGGCCCCCCTCTGGTGAAGAAAAAGGCCACTACTGGACGAGGCTCTTGACCAAGTCCTCACAAGAAGCAGGTCGCCTTTCAAGTACCGTCCGAAGATGATGAAACTGATGATGAGGAACTTGCCGAAATCATCAGAGACAGGCAGCTCAGGGCCGCTAGAGCCAAAGGCAGCAATGTGCCATTGATACTGGATCCTAAGTTGATCCTAGACTTCATCGACCTATGGCACAAGGATCCCAACACACCTTTGCCGGAGATGAACCTCACTCCTGGTCAAAGTCATGTTTTGACTGCCTTCATTGATGAGGAAAAATAGAAATTTGAACAGGGAAGGAGGGTGAAGAAAGCACAGTACAAGAAAGAGCGTTTTCTGAAGCAAAACGTTTTGAAGCTTTCACCTGAAGAACTTGTTGCTCTTCAATCTAAGATCAAGCAACTGAGTGATGAATTTGATCGCTACTATGCTGACTGGCTTGGTGCCAAGGTCAGATTTGTCAAGATAACTGATAAGTTCACTTCCAATGTTGCAGCCCCAACGCAACAAGAAAATCCTCAGGACGAGGCATCTGCTCAGCCTACTAAAGAGCATGCCAGCACCGCTGATGAAAATCGGGTTGATGAAGATACTCAGAGTACCAGGGTTGATGACTGCATTCCAGCCACTGAAGAAATTGCCAGGGCAACCACTAGTGTTGCGCCTGAAGAAACTGAAGAAGTCAGGGCAACTGCATCAGTTGTGCCTGAAGTTATTGAACCAAATTCCTCTGCTCCTCCTGCACCTACCCCAACTCCAATCCTTCCATCTGCATCAGATGTCAAGAAGACCAAGGCTGCAGAGCGTGCAGCTGTGAAGAAAAGGAAGGCATCAACAGCATCAGATTCTCCAGCTCCGAAGAAGATGAAGCCGCTAACTAGCTCTTTTGACAATCCAGTTGATGTTGTTCATGTCTCATCCATGCCATCAAAGGACCTTATTCCTTTTGATGAAGAATATGAGATCCCAAGTGAATCTGATGATGACATTCCTTCTACTACTTCTTCAGAGTAGTTGGATGAAGAAATTGAAGTGGATGCAATCCCTTCAACCCCAATAGTCTCATCACCCATGCCTCAGTTCACTGGTGAAGAGGCCGACATTGAGGAAAAGAGTGAAGAAGAAGATGCGGACATTGGATGCACAACTCCAGTGTTGAACGATGACTTTTGGGAAAGTCAACACCCCAATTCTCCTTTGTTCACACCCCTTCAACAAATTCCTCAGTCCCCTATGACCAATGAAGTTCAAATGGGATCTGAAGAACCTCATGCCCCACCGTCTGTCCATGAAGAGATTCCAGCCACTAGTGCAGAAGAAAATGTTAATGAAGAATTCAAGACCCAGGCTATCACTGGAGAAGAAGCAGAAATTCCTCAGCTAGTGGATCCTGAGATTGCGATTCCTGAGGTGGTGATGCAATTGACCGATACCCCTCAACCCAAGCCAAAGGATCCCTTCTCGAAGAAGCAAAAATTCAAGGCTGATGACTTCTTCGGCGAACATGTGTTCTTCACAGACTATAACCCTTATGACTCTAGTCGTCTTAGAAGGAAGCGCTTCTGGACTGCCACCAATCAAATTTTTATTCTTCACTGCTCTTCAACAAGGACAAAGTCTTCGACCATGCGCATATTCCTCACATGGACATGGAATCACTGCCTTGCTTCACCCCAGTCCTCAGTGTGCTTCATGATGCAGGACTGCTCAACTTTTGCACGGATATTTGCGATTGAAATGAAGAGCTCATTCTTCAATTCTATGCAACTCTGCATATCACAGGCGATCTGACGATGTGAACTCTTGGGTTTTGGACTGGATGACCGACAATACTCACAATAAAGCACTGGCCTCTGAATTACTTCATGCCCTGCCTGTCAGTCCTCCCCTTGAAGGCGCTCGTTGCATCTATCATGAACCTGAACTCACTGCCCATTACATGCAAGTGCTAATGAAGCCAATGAAGCTCGGTCAAGCTCCAAGGACCAAATTCCTCGTGAAGGAATTGATGTTTGTGCCTAGAACTGTCTATCGCATTCTAACGAAGACATTGAATCCAATCAAAGGCCATGATTCAAATGATGAAGAAGTTGTTGGCATCATGAAGAATCTGCTATTCAATATCATACATGGCATTCCTATCAACTATCATGATTTCTTCATGAGGACTCTGGCAAATGTTGCCCTTTCTCCATTTGAGTTGAAGCCTTATGCTCCTTGGATTATGAGATTCCTCAGAACAAGGTCTTCACTCAACTACAAGGCTGATTTTCAGAATCATGTCAGTTACTTGCCCCCCATTGAAGTCCTCAAGAGGATATTTTCCGCATCCGATGAAAAGGGCAAGGCTACTGCAATTATTTATGAAGGCATTCATCCATTGGATGTCAGTTTCGCAAAGCTACATCTTACTCCACCAATGATGATTCTACTACTCATGATTCTGCCGCTAATGCATCTAACCAAAATCCTCAAGCCACAGCTCCCAGGGTGATGACTGACTGTGAGCTTCTTCTTAGTCTTCACCAGAAGGTGGATCGAAACCACAAATGGGTTAAGCGTCAGTTTGGTTCTTTTCTTCACAACATGACTGCTACACACAATGCAGTGAAGAAAAACCATTACTACCTCCATGAAGTCTTCGGTCGCACCTGGGCTGTCTTATCACATCTGTATGGTGAAGAAGATCTGAAGCAAATGGGTCTCAAGAAGGATTTTGACTAGTCTGCTCCTCCAGCGAAGAAATTCAAGAAGGTCAAGATTCCTTCCTTGGTGGCCAGCTCATATTCTTCATCACGCAAAACCGACGAGCATGATGACTTGGACGACACTGTGGCAGGCCCTACAACAACAAACGACCCCAACAACGTTGGCGCTCCTCCATCAACTTGATATTCTTCAGGGGCATTATTCCTCATTTTCGATCCTTTTGGTCATTCGATGACAAAGGGGGAGAAATTTGAGTTAATCTTCAAGCGGGTCTATCTATGTGGGCATTTTTTTTCTAAGTTACAACTCTCGTTCTTTTGAAGACTTTGCTGGATCGAGTTGTAAACTTAAACCTGATGGTGGTCTGATACTTTTGCTGAGTTTTTTCTGCATGCTTATTCCTCATATATGTTAATGCACGCATGCTGAATTACATCAGTCACCATATTTCATCATGCATTTCAAATTCTTCATATTATATGTTAAATGCGTGTATGGATTACAAGATATAGGGGGAGATCTCCATGATTCTACTCTTCAAAGTGTGCATTGCTTCAAAAGCTAATTCCTCGCTATGCACATCTTCAGGGGGAGTTCTTCTATATCTTGCAATCAAATTCCTCAATATCAGTATTTACACTTCATATGTTTATCCCCGTTGAAAACTTAACCTATATTGTCATCAATCACCAAAAAGGGGGAGATTGTAAGTGCATCTAGTGCCCCTTAGTGATTTTGGTGTATTGAAGACTTATAGGTTAAGGGACTGATGCGTTTGTGAGTGTACACATGTCTATAAGTCTATGAGGAGTTTGATATTTATAGAGAAAGTCGACCCCTAAAAATGAAGTTCTTCGACTGAAGACTTTGGATTTCTGAAGACTTTCTGAAGACTTTGAAAGTGAAGAAATTGGTGTGATCCTGAAGACTTGGTATTCATTCGAGGAACATGAAGCAAGAAGACTTTTGTTTTCGTAGTTCCGTTTTCTCTTTCTTGAGTCATAGGAAACACCGTACTGCTAAAGGGGGTCGAGGAAATACTAAGGAAAAATTTCCAAGTGATGCTCAACTCAAATCCTACACCTACCAATCCCTTCGAGTGAAGCCATTGGAAATCTCATACAACTCAGTCAATTTCTTCAGTAACAGAGATGAAGTTCTTCTGGTCTCTGAGGAATTTGTTCTGACTGAGGAGTTAGGAATTCGCCAGTGCGGATTGCCTACACAGTGAGGAACATGATAGCCTTGAGGAATTTGATACTCAAAATTTCGACCATTGTTGTGCTATGCGCCAGCTGTCCCAAAATATCTACCCACCTAACGGTCATATCATTGAAGGGCATTTATGTCTTATCATGTTGGGCTGCTCCCTAGGCTATAAATAGCCGCCCCTACAACCACTGGCTGGTTGGCTGCTCCGAGAGAAACTGACACTTGTTATTTGAGAGCATCCCATCCTCCGAGGACTTTGAGTGAAAATCATCAAGTGAGGAAAACCCAAACCCAAACACCTAAAATCCCAATGTGATTGAGCATCACTTAAGAGATTGATCCTGCGTGGATCCGACGCCTGTTACCTTTGAAGATTGTGCATCTTCTAGACGGTTAGGCGTCATGGTCTAGAGCATCCAAGAGGAAATTGTGGATCGTCGAGTGACCGAGTCTGTGAAGGTTTGGAAGTCACCTGAAGACTTACCATGAGTGATTGGGCGAGGTCTGTGTGACCTTAGCTCATAGGGAATATGGCGAGGACTAAGTGTCCTGAGTTGCGTGTTCAGGACTGGGTGTCCGGGACTGTGTGTCCTCGGGTTTAAATACCTAGCCGCCCTAACCAGACGTACAACTATCATAGCAGTTGGAACTGGTCTACCAAATCATTGTCTTCACCGAGCTAACTGGTTCCATTTCCTCAACCCTTCCATTTCCTCATTTCTGTGTTGTGTGCTTGTTCATATCTGTTTGAAGACTTTGATTGAAGACTTTCAATATTTCCTCAGCTCAACTTCTTCAGTCTGTTTGTCTTCATTCTGTTTATCGTGTGTTTACGCTTTCTGTACTCTGTGTTTATTTTCATTTCATCATGAAGACCATGCTCATATTCTGTTATGTTTACTTCTGAGTACTTATTCCGTGCAAGTATTTCTTCACTCGGGAATTTCCTCACCCACAAATTCCTCAGTGAAGAATTCATAAAAATCACCTATTCACCCCCCTCTAGTCGATATAACGCACTTTCATTAGGGCAAACAGAGCTTCGTGGGGCCCACAAGCTCAGGTGGCACGCCCTCGCGCTGTGGTGGCCCCCTATGATAACTTTTTGCGCCAGTACTTTTTATATGTTCTGAAATAATTCTCCGCAAAATTATGTCCAATTCCAAGAACTTTTATTTCTGCACAAAAAACAACACCAAGATAGTTCTACTGAAAACAACGTCAGTCCGGATTAATTTCTTTTAAATCAGAGTCCAAAATAAGAGCAAAAGTGTTTGGGAAAGTAAATACGTTGGAGACGTATCATGGGTCTGCGGCGGCGGCTCCTAGTCCTCCTCGACGCCGGAGGAGATGACGATCTTCTACTTGCCGGAGGAGCCGGTCGTCGTGGATGCCGAGGGGCCCGACGAGTGAGGGCATGGGCACCATGATCCGCCTGACAATGAACTGTCACCGCCCCCGCCTGCCAACGCGTTCGGCATCGCGGCCGGCATTGGAGATGCTCACGGAGGAGGAGCTTGAAGAGGACGAAGTGTGGACGTGCATCATTGGCGCACGGCTTAAATAGCCGCGGCGAGGCCATGTGAAGGGCCAAGTCATCCTGCTTCAATGTGGCGTAGTGGTCGGGGTTGGTTTCTCGGGATGCGGCATCCACATTGAAGCGATGACGCCCGAGTGGT
>NC_041382.1:337981192-337985755 GCF_002162155.2 Triticum dicoccoides
TCACGTCGCTCAGCATCTATGTCGGCCGCTGCATGCTCTGGGCAGGTATGAATGTGGCGGGGAAGCAACGCGTGCATCAGATGCAAAGCGCGGTATAGTCGAGTGGTTTTTTTTGGTGGGCCAGGTTAGTCAGGCATGGGTGTAGCAACGGTGCGGATGCCGACAACACCCCCCTCTCCACGGGCCAGTTTGTCTCCGTCCGGACCGTCGAATGGACCAATGCAAAACCATGTTAGAGACGAAACACTTCCGTACGGCGCGGTTCGGCCGGCTTGGGGCGGTTTAAGAGCCAGCGTTGAAAATACCCTTAGAACAGTGAACAACCATTCATGCAAAACTAGGAGTTTGGTCCATGAGGTGGGCAAGCTACAGACACAAACAAGCAAGCAACTACAAGACAGGCTACAACAATTGAAACACGTCCTTAGCAGATGATCCACAAGCAGGACCCGCGATTGTTCCATTACTGGCGTCTGGCGACGACGCGGTGCAGAAAAAAGGACATTCGCAGCACAGATGAAGGTTAAGCACTTAAGGCAGTGTGAAGCTTCAACAAGTAGGGTAGTCAAACAGACCACAATGCCTGACATCCATCTTTGTATGCTTAAAGGAAAACTTTGATAGTACGAAATTATCATCGTGAATACTTAAAGGAGAACTTTGATACAAAAACCATAAGATAATTGGTGTAATTATACGTCACGGCTCTCAGGTATTTGCAATCGAGTGCTGCTACGTAGACGATGCTACATAGCCGATTTTTGGATGATACAGTCAATGAAACCATCCATGCATAGGATATACTGTAGCACAGCCATTGGATGTAGTGTCGTCTCTAAATCGGACAACGTTTGTCGTTTGCAGAGTGAAATGGTTTGCAATCATAAGATCTAGAGGAGGACATTAAATAACATGGCTAGAGTTCACAAGAGTTGTATAAGATAATTGGTGTAATTATACAACATGACTCTCACGTATTTGCAATTATAAGACCAGAAGTTTGTCCTTGAAACATATCTTTCAAAATTGGTCAAAACAATAGCCATTGACAGTGAAAGAGCGAGCATCATATACTCCCTCCGTCCGAAAATACTTGTCATCAAAATGGATAAGAAAGGATGTATCTAAAATTAAAATACATCTAGATACATCACTTTTTATTCATTTTGAAGACAAGTATTTCTGGACGGAGGGAATACATGATAACGAAAGCACTGCCCTGTGACGAAATAAAACGAGCTAAAGTGAATGCAAGGATGCTTTCAGTGCTTAATCTTTTTTCTATGCGAAAAGGATCTAATCTTTTATAGAAGTACACCGAAAGTACAAACCATCTTAAACTACATCGAGATTCTGAGACCATCGAACTACCACTCCCGACGGAAAGAGTCGCCGATGCACCGCTCCCCTACCAGAGTCGACTTGACCTTGTCGATGACAGTCGGGAAGTCTGCGTCAAGTGCCCCTAAGGACCAAAGTCCTAAAGCCACAGTCGCCGCCGTTGAATCCTTGCATAGATCTGAAGCACTTAACACCAAATCTCGCCACTTGATGGGAAATCCTAACCTCACCACCCCAAGGAGACGGCAAAAATCTACATCTAAACTCCGTCGACTACGTCCAGACAGACGAACTCAAGTAAGATCGGAACCCACAAGACAGATTCAAAGAATACAGTGTAGTGCATAAAAGTATTCAAAAAAAGTGAAAGGACAGTATGATTACAAGCTTTTACGTTAACAATTTAGGTTGCACTACTAGTGAGAATTATTGCGCACAACCGATTAAACCGTCATGGTTAGAGGCTTCTTAACACACACTTACGAAAAGCTAGCATGATTAAGCAAATTCAATTCCATAATAGTAGCTAAAGGTACAAAACATTGTTGGGCTTAAAATAAACCAACAATTTTGTTTAAACTTGCATGCTAATTAGATCAAGAACCGTCACCGTGAATGTTATCTTGTATTGAAAACTCTCCTGCACCACAAATCAAGAATCGTCGCGCGAGTTGTTGCCGCCAGGCTAGTGAGGAAGAAGATGTAGTGTTGCTCCTCTGCCACCCTCGGCTTCCCCTTCTAGCCGGTGGACAACATCACCCTTGTGCGTCTCCACCACCGCGTGGCCCTTGCTGTTCTTCGGATCAGGGCCCGACCACCACCGCCACCATGACTTTGGGGAGAGAAAGAGGAGAGGATATGGTGTGCAGCGTTGGATTGAGGATAGACAGGAGACGGGGTGGCGGCGCATGATGGGCGAGGTAGAACGAGACATGAGGAGGTCTCGATGAGCAGGATGCAACTATAGCTGGCGAAATGGGCCGGTTTTATCGGGCCGGCCCGTGAGCACGCCGGCACGGCCTGCCTTGGGCCAGGCACGGCACGGGCTAAACGGGTCGGGCCCGGCATGCGGCATGCCCTAGGCCGTGCCTGCGCCTGGAGGCTAGGCACGTGGGCCGGCACGGCACAGCCCGATTAAGTTTTTTTATTTTTTATACATCTATATATGGCCCAACATGTAAAAATAGCTAAAAACGCTTAGTGCGTCAAATAATAGACTGAAAATATGCGGCCCACCGTGCTAAACGGGCCAACGTGCCGGCCCGTTTACTAACTGGGCCGTGCCTGGGCCTGAGGGCACAGCACGCGGGCCGGCACGGCACGGCCTGTAGAGTAATCGTGCCCTGGCGGGCCGTGTCGGGCCATGCACAATTACGATGGGACGGGCCGGGCCGGCCCATTTGGCCAGGTATGGATGCAACCCTTTCAGATCTGGATCAAGCCAGGTGCACGGGGATAGAGGTATTCATAAAAAAATTGATTGGAGTGAAGGACAAAAAAAGAGGGTCGGATAGAGTGCGTGGGAGGTTGAACAAAGGGGTGGAGGTCAATTCCCCTACCAAAAGAGGGTTTGGATCCAATGTGAGATGTGGGGAGTTTTTGTATTGATGTCGATATCAAGCCATGGATGGAAGGAGATCGCGGGGGAAGGAGACTGGGGCTTATGTTTGGATAGGAAGGTGTGAGGGGGTAGTGGGGGTATAGGGATGGAGAGGGGGGGCGAGCACGAGTTTCGAATTGATCACATCTCGTGCTCATGCGCTCGTCGCATGTACCCACCTCCCAGTGCGAAGCGTCATTCGCTCGGTCGATCTATGCAACCCATCGCGCAAGCGTGAATTGAGGGTGGACGATCGTGCAGTATGCGACACCCCTTCTGATCGAGGCGGTCAAACATGCTATTCTTTGTCCATGACTGTAACACCCCCAGTGTCATGCAACAGTAACCTCTGTGTTTAAGCTAATCAATTTTCCAAACAGTGCTTAATCACCTTTGTTCAATATCCCATTTGAAATTCCAATCAATTCAAATTCAAGTGAAGTTTGAAGTTGCTCAAAAGTTGCGGGAAAAATGTTCATCATTTGCCAAAAAATCCATAACAATTATTTGTTAAGGAACACAACATCACTTTTGTGCAAAGATGAGCATTAGCAATTATAACAGCACCAATTCAACATTTTTAAATGCTATCCTATTTATGAAATATACCAAATGAATTCTTGTGGTCTCCAAAATGTTTGTGGCACTGCCTAAGATCACCAGGGAATAAAAGGGGCACTTCCCATATTTTTATAAGTAAATAACATGCCTAAATATTTTCTTACCCATCTTTGTTTATTAAAAAAATAGAAATCAAAGAAAGGAGGAAAAAAAGGAAAAGAGAGCCCCCCTGCCCATTGGGCTTTAGCCCACCCCAGCAAGCTGGCCCACCTTCCCCCGGTCGCTCTCTTCCTCCCCTGTTCAACCTACCGGGGCTCCTCCCGCGCGCCTGTCACCATCCAACCACCTCGCCGACGACGCCGATGAGGGGATAAGGCTCCGGATGCCTCGGTCCACTCCCCCGCTCTCCACTATCGCCCGCTCCCCCTACTCTCCCATGCTCTCTCCCTCTCCCTCTCTGCTTCGGCCGAGCACCACTATGGCCTCGCCGCCGAGCTGACCACGGCCACCGGCCGCCCCTTGCCACATCATCGTACCCAGGAGCTTCGCCGAGCACCGCTACGTCATCTGCGCCCTCGACTTCGAGCTCGGAGCCACCGGAGCGCCCGCCTAATCTTCTTCTTCCTCGGCTCTGACACGCTCCGCCGCTGTCGCCATCGACCCTCCCCCGAGCCCACTGCCTTCCACTACCGACCCGCGGTGAGCACCGCCCTATTCCTCTCTTGTTTCCCCCTACTGCCTCGCCCGTAGCCATGCTCCCCGCCATGGGTCGAGCTCAGCTCCGCCGTGCAGCTCGTTGCCGTCGTCGCCGTCGTTCTCGTGTATGTCCAAGCACGTCAGTGTGCTCGGGGCACCTCTACGGTGTCGCCGGAGTCCTCCCTTTTGCTGCTAGGGCCGCGTGCCGCCGTCCCCGTAGCACACCCAAATCTGATGCCGCCACGGCTGCTACCTCCCGCTGCTGCAACTGCTGGCCACGCCCGCCTTCATCCGTAGCCGCTGGCCCGCCGCGCCGACCCCCCCCCCCTTGCTGGCTCTGCCTACTATTGCTTCCTGTGCAGCGG
>NC_041382.1:337985961-338014448 GCF_002162155.2 Triticum dicoccoides
GCAGCGGCGGCCGCCGCTGCTGTGCCCGCCGGCGCATAGCCGCGCCCGCGCCGCGTCTGCGCTCGCCCACGCCTCCCCCATTGCGGCCGCCTTGCCATGGCCATATTGTCAGGAACCCGATTCTAAGTCACACCGATCTAGCATGTAACACCTCATATCACTTTGTGGCCTCACGCACGGTATTCCCAAGGGTGTCGCCTTACCATGGCCCAGGACCGTTTGCACCTTTTGGCTCACGTATATGATAGTGTCGCTAGCATCCACATGACAGAGAACCCGGGCCGACATGACTAGTCGTGAACCCAAAGTGGCACTAACTTACGGGGACAGGCATACATGAATCAACATTGAGCATGTCGGTCAGCAGCGTGCGAATCCGGGCTGTAGCACTGGGCTAACAGGACTCCGGGAACCCGGGCTGTAGCAGGCTAGGCAGGACTCCGGATGTCACCGCGTGACATTTCTCCGAAGGGACAGACACAGGAACGAAGTGAATCACATGCCGGCCAGTCAAGTGTTCCGGAGCAGTAGTGCTGGGCTAGCAGGACTCCGGTGAACCGGGCTGTAGCGGACTACTATGGCTCATGGAAGCACAAGACTACATTTCCCCATAAGAGAGGCTACCAAGGATAAACAACTAGGTTGTCAGATCCCACACATACCAAGCATTTCAATCATACACACAATATGCTCGATATGTGTAAATACAACATGGCATCACAACATAACTCTACGACTCGAGTATTTATTCAATAGGCTCCGAGGAGCCAAGTATTACAAACATGGGTCTCATGACCCCAACATACAGAGCATGCAAACAACAAGCACATGCGGAAACTTAACTTGTCTGAGTACAGACAACTACGAATGAAGAAGGCTGAGAAGCCTGACTATCTACAAGACCCTGCCGAGGGCACAAGATCGTAGCTGAGGTAACAAGCTAAACGTCGAAGTCCACACGGAACTACTAGTGAGACTAACGTCTCTCTGCAAAAACATAAAATAGGAAAACATGAGTACAAATATACCCAGCAAGACTTACATCAAAACTAACTACGTATGCATCGGTATCAACAAAGGGGTGGTGGAGTTTAACTGCAGCAAGCCAGCTTTGACTCGGTGGCAATCCTGAACTACGACTACAAGTAACTCTTTTGAGGTGGCGCACACGAGTCCACATATTCACCATATCAATACACCACTATGGATCCACTCCCGTCTCCCTACGAGAAGGCCATCCATAGCACTCACGCTTGTTTTGCGGGTTTTAGAATATCCACTTCAAGTTATCTATGAACTGTACAGGCAACCCAGAAGTCCTTTACCGCAGACACGGCTATTCGAATAGATGATGTTAACCCTGCAGGGGTGTACTTCTTCATACATGTTTCCACCACTTAGCGTCTGCACACGACATGTGCTCGGAAGACTTCAAGCGAAAGCTGACGTGGGTGTAGACCACGACCTACCTAAACACTCAAGTCTCTAGTCCAGGTTTATCGCCTATCCAGGTTCCATCCGTAGGGAGTCCGGCCGAGGTTTCCACATATGGCCCCGAACGATGTGTACAGGGTTCCGCGACACCAAACGGGTGCCCGGCATACCCTGCCACATGCCTACCACATCACAGCCCACCCCTCGGGTCAGCGCTGCGCACGGCCTCCAGCATTCTACAAACACTAGAAACTACTTGCAACTCCTGGACAGAGGACTAGGGTGGTTAATGAGTCGAGCGGGGTCATATTTCAGGGCCCAATGCATGGTAGTAGTTGTTTCATGGATCACAAACATAGAGCTCAGTTCCTGAGGACAGTTTCAATGAGACAACCCACCATGTACTCCTACATGGCCTCTCACCGCTACCTTTACCAAATCATGTTCACACACTTAGCTCACACACAGTAGGACATGTTCACAACTTTCCAATTCATCCCCGATGAATCAGACCTGACACAACTCTAAGCAATAGCAGGCATGACAAACAAGCATGAATAGGTAGGCACATCAGGGCTCAAACAACTCCTACTCATGCTAGTGGGTTTCATCTATTTACTGTGGCAATGACAGGTCATGTAGAGCAAAGGGGTTCAACTACCGTAGCATGTAATAATTGAATCATTGTTGTCCTAATGCAGTAAAAAAAGAGCAGGAGCAAGAGTGGGATTGTATCGGAATGAACAAGAGGGTTTTGCTTGCCTGGCACTTCAGAAGATAGTATAGCTCTTCATCGGTGTCATCGAACTCATCGTCGAAACCACGTCTACTAAGAGGGGACAAACACCGGCAAACAAGAGGGAACACAATCAATGCAATGCAACAATATGATGCATGATCATGACATGTCAAGAATGTTATGATTTACACTATTGCATCTAGCAACAGTTTAAATGAAGTCCATATGAGCTAAGGGTTCATATGCAAACTCCATATTTAGCATTTAAAATGCCATTATCATGTTTTCACCTATACAGCAGGTATAACTTAGTTTGACATGCATGAAAATGATACAGATGGATAGATTGCATTTTTTTGATAATTTTTCATATAAAATTATTTCATTTAGAGTTGCGGTTGAATTTCTATGATTTTTAGAAGTTTTGGGCATTTTTTGAATTTCCTGAATAAGAATAATTCCAGGAAAAACCTATTACTGCGTCAGCATTGTGTCATGCTGACCTCAGCAGGTCAACAGGCGCCGTTGAGGTCAAACCTGGCTAGTGGGGCCCATAGGACAGTGACTCAGTTAGTTAACTTGGTTAATTAGGGTTAGACTAATTCTAACAAAAATGTCAGTAGGGCTGGGCCCACATGTCAGTGGCTCGGGGTTAGTTTAGCGAGGGGATTAACACCTAACAGCGGTGATTAGCACTAACTAACACCTAACTAATCCAGTTAGGGCCGGCCCCACATGTCATAGTCTCTGGGCGGGGCACAGCCAGGGCCAAAGTGGGTCAAACCCACCAGCGACTCGATGCCGGCGAGGCCTGAGACGGTGGCGCGGCTCGGGAAACACCCACAGGGCACGGACGATGTCGTTCTTGGGCTCGTTGGAGAGCTCTTGCAGGCGCGCGTCGAGTGGCGGTGGAGGCCGGGCCTATGGTGGCCGGAGCCGATGACGGCGAGCTCCATGGCGGCGGCCGGAGTTCAGGCAACGACGGGTTCGGCGCTACGGTGCATGGGAGGAGGACCTGGTGGGCTCTACGGGCTCCTGGGAGTGCACTGAGTGCAGTGATGCGCTCGGTTTGGACGGAGGCGAACCAGAACGACGACGGCGACAAGTCCGGCGCCAGTGAGGTCTCGGTCTTGACGGAAACAAGGGCTACGATGAGCTAATGGACATGAGAGTAGGGGGTTGGTAGAGGAGCTCACGGCGAGTGCAGAGCTGGCCTCGGCGTGCTCGGGGAAGCACCGGAGCGAGCGGGGCGGCGAGAGGGATCTCCGGCGGCCGGCAACGAAGATGATGAAGATGGCATCGATGCAGGGCCTCCGGCGAGGCGTGGCTGGACGGAGAGGACGTGGGAGGCGTGGCGATGCTCGTGGACACGTCGGGGAGGCGAGGGAAGCACGGGGGCTGCGTCTACGGCATACGGCGGCGACGAGCTCCGCTCGGGCAGAGAGGAAGAGAGAGCAGAGGAGGGGGGAGAGGTCAGGAGAGGGTGAGAGAGTTCCAGGGGTGGCATGGTGCTGTGAGAGACGTCCAGGGGGAGGAGGAGGCAGCCAGGCAGGGAGGAGGTGGTCGGCATGTGGCTGCGCGCGCCGGGCACTTGCCCCTGCCTACTGGCGCGAGGAGGAAGGCGACAGAGGGTTGTGGCGGTGGGCTGGGCCGCCAGTGGGCCTGCCAGGTGGGTTGCCAGGTGAGTTTCCCTCTCTCTCAGTTTTCTATTTTTGTTTTTTCTATTTTTCTGAAACTTCTGAGCTTTATTAAAAATACCAAAGCGTTTTCAAAAATCCTGAAGATAATTGTGGGCTCTGTTTGGATTATTCCTAACAGCCCTCACTTAAGTTCAGAATTAATTGAGCACTTCAAATAATATATAGCATTTAAATGCCCAATTGCAAATAGCATATGATTTAATTCAGTGACCTTATGTGTCCTAGAAAATTGTGCACCATTTTTGTCAGAGGTTCTGGACCAAGGCAAAGATGATGAACATTTTAGAAGGGCATTTCAGGTTCATTGAGAAAATTATTTAGTAACCCTAGTTGGTTTAGGTGGTGCTGGGGGTTTTGAATCATCCCCATTTCAAGTTTCTTTCAAGATTAAACATGATGCACACATGAGGCTAGCCTTGTGCATTACCAGAAGCTAGGGATGTGACACATATGCCACCCCGGCCGCGTGCCCCCACGGCCCTACTGGCCTCCCCTGTCGCTGTGGACCACTTCCCCGCCCCGCTCCACGCAGCTCGTCGCCGGCGCGTCCCCGGTGACCAGTTGGTCACGGGTGTTTGCCCTTTAGCTTCACCGCATCGCGCAGCTCCTGTCTAGCCCTTTCGCCCGAGCCGTAGCACGCGGTAACTCTGTTTCGTCGTCACCGGTAACTGCTCCGCCGCAAACCTCGTCGCCGGCGCCCTTTCCGGCCTCCCCAGCTGCTGCCGCTGCCGCCACTAGACGTGGCTCGTTCACCGCGTCTGAGAGGCGCCTCTCACGCGTCAAATAGACCACGTACGGCTGGTTCCGCACCTCGCCGGCGATGCGCTACGATACGTCTCCGTCGTATCTATAATTTTTGATTGTTCCATGCCAATATTCTACAACTTTCATATACTTTTGGCAACTTTTTATACTATTTTTGGGACTAACATATTGATCCAGTGCCTAGTGCCAGTTCCTGTTTGTTGCATGTTTTTTGTTTCACAGAATATCCATATCAAACGGAGTCCAAACGGAATAAAAATTGACGGAGATTTTTTTTGAAATATATATATATGATTTTTGGGAAGAAAAATCCACGCGAGACGATGCTCGAGGGGCCCACGAGGTAGAGGGGCGCGCCCCAGGGAGGCAGGCGCGCCCCTGACCCTCGTGACCACCCCGTAAGGCGGTTGATGCCCTTCTTTCGCTGCAAGAAAGCTAATATCCGGATAGAGATCGTGTTAAAATTTCATCCCAATCGGAGTTACGGATCTCCGGGAATATAAGAAACGGTGAAAGGGAAGAATCTAGGAACGCAGAAACAGAGAGAGACAGATCCAATCTCAGAGGGGCTCTCACCCCTCCCTTGCCATAGAGGCCATGGACCATAGGGGAAACCCTTCTCCCATCTAGGGAAGAGGTCAAGGAAGAAGAAGAACGAGGGGGGATCTCTCCCCCTCGCTTCTGGTGGCACCGGAGTGCCACCGGGGACCATCATCATCATTGCAATCTACACCAACACCTCCGCCATCTTCACCAACATCTCCATCACCTTCCCCCTCTATCTACAGCGGTCCACTCTCCTGCAGCCCGCTGTACCCTCTACTTGAACATGGTGCTTTATGCTTCATATTATTATCCAATGATGTGTTGACATCCTATGATGTCTGAGTATATTTTCGTTGTCCTATCGGTGGTTGATGAATTGCTATGATTGATTTAATTTGCTTGTGGTTATGTTGCTGTCCTTTGGTGCCCATCATATGATTGCGCGCGTGGATCACACCCTAGGGTTAGTTGTATGTTCATAGGACTATGTATTGGAGGGCAAGAGTGACAGAAGCTTCAACCTAGCATAGAAATTAATGCATACGGGATTGAAGGGGGACCAATATATCTTAATGCTATGGTTGGGTTTTACCTTCATGAATGTTAGTAGTTGCAGATGCTTGCTAATAGTTCCAATCATAAGTGCATAGAATTCCAAGTCAGGGATGACATGCTAGCAGTGGCCTCTCCCACATAATACTTGCTATCGGTCTAATAAAGTAGTCAATTGCTTAGGGGCAATTTCGCAACTCCTACCACCACTTTTCCACACTCGCTATATTTACTTTATTGTTTCTTTATCTAACATCCCCTACTTTTTATTTACGTACTCTTTATTATCTTGCAAACCTATCCAACAACACCTACAAAGTACTTCTAGTTTCATACTTGTTCTAGGTAAAGCGAATGTCAAGCGTGCGTAGAGTTGTATCGGTGGTCGATGGAACTTGAGAGAATATTTGTTTTACCTTTAGCTCCTCGTTGGGTTCGACACTCTTACTTATCAAAAATTGTTGCGATCCCCTATACTTGTGGGTTATCAAGAACTTTTTCTGGAGCCGTTGTCGGGGAGCAATAGCGTGGGGTGAATATTCTCGTGTGTGCTTGTTTGCTTTATCACTAAGTAATTTTTATTTGCTGTTCTTAGTTGTTCTTTATCTTTAGTTATGGATATGGAACACGAAATACCAAAAAAATTAGGTGTACTTACTACTCATGGAGATGGAGAACCTCCTAAAACCCTCGATGTTGGTTATGTGAAAAATATTATGTACTACTTTAATAATCCTGAGAAAACCCCATTCAATTATATAATGGGAGTAACGTTGGATCAACTTGAATACTTTAGGGATTACCGCTTGACACAAAAAGGGAAACTATTATGGGATCAAATTCATATATTGAATTGGTATGCTAGGCAACTATGCTTGAGATATGATTATACTTGTTGCTCTAAGGTGAAGGCTCCACACCTTCCCTTTTCACGTGAATTTAATGATAATAAAATCTTAGCTTCTTATGCTAATGGTATATATGATTACTATGATGTGGAACAAATAGAAGAATTTGTTTCTTTTATGGGTGCTTATGAAATTGAATCTATGTTTAAAGAGTTTGAAGATTTTGATGATTCGGTTTATAGACCTGAAAATTTAGCTATCCTTAAATATTGCTATGAGAATTATGAATACAATTCCGATATTAATGTGCTTATTAAGAAAGTCTCTGCTGTCCAAGAAGAGACTAATATTTTGCAGGAGTCTATGGAAGAAGAAATTGATGAAATTGTGAGCTCATTGGATGAAAAAGATGAGGAGAGCGAAGAACAAAAGGTGGAAGAGCGGATTAGCTACCCATGCCTACCTTCTAATGAGAGTAACTCTTCAACTCATACATTGTTTAATTTCCCTTCGTGCTTACCGAAGGATGATTTCTATGATGACTATTACGATCCCTTTGATTCTCTTGAAATATCCCTTTTTGATGATGCTTGCTATGCTTGTGGCCAGATGCCAATATGAATTATGTTTATGGAGATGAACTTGCTATAGTTCCTTATGTTAAACATGAAATTTTTGCTATTGCACCCATGCATGATAGTCCTATTATCTTTTTGAATTCTCTCGACTACACTATATCAGAGAAGTTTGCACTTATTAAGGATTATATTGATGGGTTGCCTTTTACTACTACACATGATGATTTTGATAGATATAATATGCATGTGCTTGCTTCTCCTACTTGCAATTATTATGAGAGAGGAACTATATCTCCATCTCTCTATGTCTCCAATATGATAAAATTGCAAGAAACTGTTTATACTATGCATTGGCCTTTACTATGTGTGCATGAATTGTTCTTTTATGACATGCCGATGCATAGGAAAAGAGTTAGACTTCGTTGTTGTATGATATATGTTACCTTGTGCTCACCACTAAATTACAAATCATTGTTAATTAAAATTGGCTTTGATATACCTTGGGATCCGGGTGGGTCCATTACTTGAGCACTATATGCCTAGCTTAATGGCTTTAAAGAAAGCGCTGCCAGGGAGACAACCCGGAAGTTTTAGAGAGTCATTTATTTTATGTTGTGTGCTTTTATAAAGTTTAAATATAAAAATAATGTGCCAAGGTTTGCCTTTAGGATGTTTACATTTGCTTGATGGTTTGTACGGTGCAGGACAGAAACTTTGGCTGTAGTGGGCGGTTTTATGTTTTTAGTTCAAACGTCAAATGGTTCTGATTCTTTTTGCACTGTCTTCCTATACAAATTTTTTATTTTTCCTAATTTTTGTAGAATTTTTAAAGTATCATAAGTATGGTGAATGTTCAGACTATTACAGACTGTTCTGTTTTAGACAGATTCTGTTTTTGATGCATAGTTTGCTCGTTTTGATGAAACTATCGATTCATATCTGTGGATTAAGCCATGAAAAAGTTATATTATAGTATACACAATGCAAAAACAAAATATGAATTGGTTTGCAACAGTACTTAGAGTAGTGATTTGCTTTATTATACTAACGGATCTTACCGAGTTTTCTGTTGAAGTTTTGTGTGGATGAAGTGTTCGATGATCGAGAAGGTCTCGATGTGAGAAGAAGGAAGAGAGGCAAGAGCTCAAGCTTGGTGATGCCCGAGGCACCCCAAGTAAATATTGAAGGAGACTCAACCGTCTAAGCTTGGGGATGCCCCGGAAGGCATCCCCTCTTTCTTCACCAAGTATCGGTATGTTTTCGGATTCGTTTCTTTCATGCGATATGTGCAATCTTGGAGCGTCTTTTGCATTTAGTTTTCATTTTCTTTTATGCACCATGCTGGTATGAGATAGTCCTTGGTTGATTTATAAGATGCTCATTGCACTTCACTTATATCATATCAGTGGATTAAGCCATGAAAAAGTTATATTACAGTAGACACGATGCAAAAACAAAATATGAATTGGTTTGCAACAGTACTTCGAGTAGTGATTTGCTTTATTATACTAACAGATCTTACCGAGTTTTCTGTTGAATTTTTGTGTGGATGAAGTGTTCGATGATCGAGAAGGTCTTGATGTGAGAAGAAGGAAGAGAGGCAAGAGCTCAAGCTTGGGGATGCCCGAGGCACCCCAAGTAAATATTTAAGGAGATTCAAGCGTCTAAGCTTGGGGATGCCCCGGATGGCATCCCCTCTTTCTTCAACAAGTATCGGTATGTTTTCGGATTCGTTTCGTTCATGTGATATGTGCAATCTTGGAGCGTCTTTTGCATTTAGTTTTCATTTTTCTTTTATGCACCATGCTGGTATGAGATAGTCCTTGGTTGATTTATAAAATGCTCATTGCACTTCACTTATATCTTTTGAGTATGGCTTTATAGAATGCTTCATGCGCTTCACTTATATCTATTGAAGTTTGGATTGCCTGTTTCTCTTTACATAGAAAACCGCCATTTGTAGAATTCTCTTTTGCTTCACTTATATTTGTTAGAGCATGGGCATATATTTTGTAGAAAGAATTAAACTCTCTTGCTTCACTTATATCTATTTAGAGAGATGACAGGAACTGGTCATTCACATGGTTAGTCATAAAATCCTACATAAAACTTGTAGATCACTGAATATGATGTGTTTGATTCCTTGCAATAGTTTTGCGATATAAAGATGGTGATGTTAGAGTCATGCTAGTGGGTAGTTGTGGATTGTAGAAATACTTGTGTTGAGGTTTGTGATTCCCGTAGCATGCACGTATGGTGAACCGTTATGTAACGAAGTTGGAGCATGAGGTATTTATTGATTGTCTTCCTTATGAGTGGTGGTCGGGGACGAGCGATGGTCTTTTCCTACCAATCTATCCCCCTAGGAGCATGCGCGTAGTACTTTGTTTTGATGACTAATAGATTTTTGCAATAAGTATGTGAGTTCCTTATCACTAATGTTGAGTCCATGGATTATACGCACTCTCACCCTTCCATCATTGCTAGCCTCTCTAGTACCGTGCAACTTTTGCCGGTACCATAAAGTCACCATATACCTTCCTCAAAACAGCCACCATACATACCTATCATGGCATTTCCATAGCCATTCCGAGATATATTGCCATGCAACTTTCATCATCATCATATACATGACTTGAGCATTCATTGTCATATTGCTTTGCATGATCATAAGATAGCTAGCATGACGTTTTCATGGCTTGTCCATTTTTTGGTGTCATTGCTACGCTAGATCATTGCACATCCTAGTACACCACCGGAGGCATTCATATAGAGTCATATCTTTGTTCTAGATATCGAGTTGTAATATTGAGTTATTAGTAAATAAAAGTGTTATGATCATGAACATTGTCCCATGTGAGGTTATCAAAATAAAAGTGGCCAAAGAAGCCCCACACAAAAAAGAGAGAGGCCAAAGAAGCCTACAAAAAATGAGAGAAAAAGAGAGAAGGGACAATGTTACTATCCTTTTACCACACTTGTGCTTCAAAGTAGCACCATGATATTCATGATAGAGAGTCTCCTATGTTATCACTTCCATATACTAGTGGGAATTTTTCATTATAGAACTTGGCTTGTATATTCCAATGATGGGCTTCCTCAAATGCCCTAGGTCTTCATGAGCAAGCAAGTTGGATGCACACCCACTTAGTTTCAGTTAGAGCTTTCATATACTTATAACTCTAGTGCATCCATTGCATGGCAATCCCTACTCACTCACATTGATATCTATTGATGGGCATCTCCATAGCCCGTTGATACGCCTGGTTGATGTGAGACTATCTTCTCCTTTTTGTCTTCTCCACAACCACCATTCTATTCCACCTATAGTGCTATGTCCATGGCCCACGCTCATGTATTGCGTGAAAGTTGAAAAGGTTTGAGAACGTCAAAAGTATGAAACAATTCTTGGCTTGTCATCGGGGTTGTGCATGATGTGAGTATTTTGTGTGGTGAAGATGGAGCATAGCCAGACTATATGATTTTGTAGGGATAACTTTCTTTGGCCTTGTTATTTTGAAAAGACATGATTGCTTTATTAGTTGGCTTGAAGTATTATTGTTTTTATGTCAAATGATAGACTATTGCTTTGAATCACTCGTATCTTAATATGCATGCCATGATTAGACATATGATCAAGATTATGCTAGGTAGCATTCCACATCAAAAATTATCTTTTTTTATCATTTACCTACTCGAGGACGAGCATGAATTAAGCTTGGGGATGCTGATACGTATCCGTCGTATCTATAATTTTTGATTGTTCCATGCCAATATTCTACAACTTTCATATACTTTTGGCAACTTATTATACTATTTTTGGGACTAACATATTGATCCAGTGCCCAGTGCCAGTTCCTGTTTGTTGCATGTTTTTTGTTTCACAGAATATCCATATCAAATGGAGTCCAAACGGAATAAAAACTGACGGAGATTTTTTTGGAATATATATGATTTTTGGGAAGAAAAATCCACGTGAGATGATGCTCGAGGGGCCCACGAGGTAGGGGGCACGCCCCTGACCCTCATGGCCACCACGTAAGGCAGTTGATGCCCTTATTTCGCTGCAAGAAAGCTAATATCCCGATAGATATCATGTTAAAATTTCAGCCCAATCGGAGTTACGGATCTCCGGGAATATAAGAAACGGTGAAAGGGAAGAATCTGGGAACACAGAAATAGAGAGAGACGGAGAGACAGATCCAATCTCGGAGGGGCTCTCGCCCCTCCCTTGCCATGGAGGCCATGGACCAGAGGGGAAACCCTTCTCCCATCTAGGGAGCAGGTCAAGGAAGAAGAAGAAGGAGGGGGGCCATCATCATCACCGCGATCTACACCAACACCTCTGCCATCTTCACCAACATATCCATCACCTTCCCCCCTCTATCTACAGCGGTCCACTCTCCCGCAACACGCTGTACCCTCTAGTTGAACATGGTGCTTTATGCTTCATATTATTATCCAATGATGTCTGAGTAGATTTTCTTTGTCCTATCGGTGGTTGATGAATTGCTATGATTGATTTAATTTGCTTGTGGTTATGTTGATGTCCTTTGGTGCCCATCATATGATTGCGCGCATGGATCACACCCTAGGGTTAGTTGTATGTTGATAGGACTATGTATTGGAGGGCAAGAGTGACAGAAGCTTCAACCTCGCATAGAAATTGATGCATACGGGATTGAAGGGAGGCCAATATATCTTAATGCTATGGTTGGGTTTTACCTTAATGAACGTTAGTAGTTGCGGATGCTTGCTAATAGTTCCAATCATAAGTGCATAGAATTCCAAGTCAGGGATGACATGCTAGCAGTGGCCTCTCCCACATAATACTTGCTATCGGTCTAGTAAAGTAGTCAATTGCTTAGGGGCAATTTCGCAACTCCTACCACCACTTTTCCACACTCGCTATATTTACTTTATTGTTTCTTTATCTAAACAGCCCCTACTTTTTATTTACGTACTCTTTATTATCTTACAAACCTATCCAACAACACCTACAAACCTTTAGCTCCTCGTTGGGTTCGACACTCTTACTTATCGAAAACTGTTGTGATCCCCTATACTCGTGGGTTATCACGCTGCCGCAAAACGGCCCACCGGAGTTACTCCGGTCACCAGCGCCGGCCTGGGCTAACAAGGACGCATGGGCCCTTCCCTTGAGCAACTGACCGTGGGCCCATGGGGCCCTGTTGACTGAGTTGACTCGGTCAACTATGCTGACTGGGCACCCCTTGTCAATGACAGGTGGGCCCCACCCACTAATTAACTTTGGTGTAATTTCAAATGTTTCATTAACCTAAGCAGCCACTGACACCTGGGGCCCACCCCCTTAATTAACTCTGTTTACTTAAAATGAACTATGTTAGCTCTCTGTCTATGACATGTGGGTCCCACTGGACCCACAATTCAGTTTTGACCTGGTCAGCGAGTTTGTTGATCGCTGACATCATCCCCACGCAATGCTGACGTCATATTCATTTTCTGTTAATTTAAATAATTTCTAGAAATTCTTTAATCTTTGAAATATCATAGAAAATAATTCATAACTCCGATGAAAATGTTTTCTATATGAAAGTTTCTCAAAAAAATCCAACGAATCCGAATGCGCGGTCCATTCACCTGTTACATGCCCCTAGCATGCTGAACATGGAACCGTCCCCTCTCTTCCACGTGTCCGGAATTCTTCTAACGCCGGGAATTTATCCTTGGATGTTTATCCCCTCTGTCTGCAACGTGTAGTACTATGTTAGAACGACCCTAGATCTGCCTATCGTCATGTAATGCTTAGTGATGCATCTGTTTTCTTTGTATTTACTGTTTCTTCCCCCTCTTCTCTCTGATAGACCCCGAGACCGATGTCGCCCCTGTGATCGACTACATCGATGACACTTCTTCTTTTTCAGCAGAGCCTCCAGGCAAACAAACCCTCCTTGAGCATTCCGATATCGCCCATTTTCTTTCCCTCTCATGCTTGCATTAGAACTGCTACTACTTTCTGTATGATCCTACTATGATGCATAGCATGTTTTTGTTACCTGCTTATTGTTACCTTACTTGCTTATCCTAGACTGCTTAGTATAGGTTAGTTAGTGATCCATCAGTGACCCCCACCTTGTCCCAGTTGCCCCGCTTTATGTTCGATGACTCGATCAACGTGATTGACGTCCAGGCCCCGCCACCGTATGATACGTCTCCAATGTATCTATAATTTTTGATTGCTCCATGCTATAATATCTACTATTTTAGACATTATTGGGCTTCATTATCCACTTTTATATTATTTTTTGGACTAACCTATTAACCGGAGGCCCAGCCCAGAATTGCTGTTTTTTGCCTGTTTTAGGGTTTTGAAGAAAAGGAATATCAAACGCAGTCCAAACGGAATGAAACCTTCGGAAACGTGATTTTCCCATCAGATAAGATCCAGCAAACTTGGACCCTCCATCAAGAAACCTACGAGGTGGTCACGAGGGTGGAGGGCACGCCCCCCTGCCTCGTGGGCCCCTCGAAGCTCCACCGACGTACTTCTTCCTCCTATATATATCCACGTACCCCCAAACGATCAGGGACGGAGCCAAAAACCTAATTCCACCGCCGCAACTTTCTGTATCCACGAGATCCCATCTTGGGGCATGTTCCGGAGCTCCACCGGAGGGGGCATCGATCACGGAGGACTTCTACATCATCATCCAAGCCCCTCCGATGAAGTGTGAGTAGTTTATTTCAAACCTATGGGTCCATAGCTAGTAGCTAGATGGCTTCTTCTCTCTTTTTGGATCTCAATACAATGTTCTCCCCCTCTCTCGTGGAGATCTATTCGATGTAATCTTCTTTTTGCGGTGTGTTTGTTGAGACCGATGAATTGTGGGTTTATGATCCAGTCTATCTATGAATAATATTTGAATCTTCTCTGAATTATTTTATGTATGATTGGTTATCTTTGCAAGTCTCTTTGAATTATCAGTTTGGTTTGGCCTACTATATTGGTTTTTCTTGCCATGGGAGAAGTGCTTAGGTCTGGGTTCAATCTTACGGTGTCCTTTCCTAGTGACAGAAGGGGCAACAAGCCACGTATTGTATTGTTGCCATCGAGGATAACAAGATGGGTTTTTTATCATATTGCATGAAACTATCCCTCTACATCATGTCATCTTGCTTAAGGTGTTACTCTGTTTTTAACTTAATACTCTAGATGCACGCTGGATAGCGGTCGATGAGTGGAGTAATAGTAGTAGATGCAGAATCGTTTCGGTCTAATTGTCTCGGACGTGATGCCTATATACATGATCATACCTAGATATTCTCATAACTATGCTCAATTCTGTCAATTGCTCAACAGTAATTTTTTCACCCACCGTAGAATACTTAGGCTCTTGAGAGAAGCCACTAGTGAAACCTATGGCCCTTGGATCTCTTTCTCATCATTTCTCCATCACTTTATTATTGCTTTGCTTTTAATTTGCTTTTACTTTATTTACTTTGCATCTCTATACCAAAAATACCAAAAATACCAAAAATATTATTTATCATCTCTATCAGATCTCACTTTCGTAAGTGACCGTGATGGGATTGACAACCCCTAAGCGTGTTGGTTGCGTTGAGCTATTGTTTTTGTGTAGGTACGAGGGACTCAAGCGTGGCCTCCTACTGGATTGATACCTTGGTTCTCAAAAACTGAGGGAAATACTTACGCTACTTTGCTGCATCATCCCTTCCTCTTCGGGGAAATCCAACACAGTGCTCAAGAGGTAGCAAGAAGAATTTTTGGCGCCGTTGCCGGGGAGTCTGCGCAAAAGTCAACATACCAAGTACCCATCACAATCCCTATCTCCCGCATTACATTATTTGCCATTTGCCTCTTGTTTTCCTCTCCCCCACTTCACCCTTGTCGTTTTATTCGCCCTCTCTCTCTCTATCCTCCCTCTCTTTCTCTGTTTGCCTTTTTGTTTGCTCATGTGTTAGTTTGTTTGCTTGTCGTCATGGCTAGTCCCTTATCTTCTCCATTAACCCCTGAGCTCGAAATCTTTCACTTTAAACAAAGGTTAGGAGAAATCCTAAAAGATGTTTGGTTGAGAATAATGGAATCTCATCGTAATTGTACCACACAACGTCCAGGCCCCGACACCGCACATCACCCCCCCCACCCCACCCCACCTAGTTGTACGACTCTGCGGAGTTACCATCGAGTGCCGAGGGTGGAACCTCTTACATCACTCCTGGTGAGATCTGTGTACTGTAGCTATCCGGTAGTGGTCATCGAGGGTGATTTCCTCCTTAACCACTTCCGATATGACTCTGTCGTGCAACCCCTCAAGTGTGAACCTCGAGGGTGGATCCTCTTACGTTCACCTTGATGATTACATCGAGTGGAATTCACCGAGGGTGATTCCTCGGGTTTTCCCCTTGGTGTTAGACACATAGTTACTATGGTTACTATGACTTTGCACTGAGCCATGTTACTAAAGATGGGTCGGCCCTGAGGGGTACCCGCGCGAGCTTAATAGCGAGTGATGTGGAGTAGGGTTGACCTGGGAGGTGCCCACAAGATACTTACAAGGCATGGCCGGGCATTCTTAGCCCTTGCCGCAAGTACTCGAGACAGGGCGACAGGGTCACATCTTTCGTGAGTCTCTACTCATGACCGCACTACCAACACACTAACAGTTTGGATATTTGATCCGAGGGGCCTCTGGCCTGATAGCACTAACCATCACGTGGGCATAGTATGGGCGTTCTGCGTCATATGCATCAGCCGGAGCTTATTAGACGTCAGCGACTGAGCGGCGCGCGCCGGGTTGGACTGGTAAGCTCCTGCCTTTTTAAGGAGGTAGCTAGGTCTGCTCACCGGCCACCCACGCAACATGCAGGAGTTCCCGGGGCGATGGCCCATGATCCCTGGGGGCATAGGTTTAGTCCGGCGTGCTGACCTCTCTATTAAGCCTAGGTCGGGTTGCGGCGTATTGTTTGGCCGAGGCCAGGCAAGACTCAGGAAAGTGTGTCCGGTCGGAGTTAATGGAGCATGGTGGGTAAGTTGGTGCACCCCTGCAGGGAAGAAAACATCTATCGATAGCCTGTCCTACGGTAAGAGACACTTGGAGTTGTATCCCGATCGATACAATTAGAACTGGATACTTGAGGTCATAACTGGATAGTCTGGCTCTGGGATTGCTTTCTCGTAGGGAGTCGAGAAAGGATCTCTGGCCGACGTTGATAACACTACTACTACTTTACATTATGTTGATCTGTACTCTTCTATATGCTGCAAGATGCTTGAAGATGCTAGTCTTCGATAGGCTAGGCTTTCCCCTTCTTTCTGGCATTATGCGGTTTAGTCCACAGATACAGCCATTTTCCTTTGATACAGATGCATACTTAGTTTAGATCTGATGTAAGTCTTGAGAGTACTTTGGATGAGTACTCGCGGTTGCTTTGCTACCTCCTTTTCCCCTATACCCGTTTGTTGCGACCAGATGACGGATCCCAGGAGCCAGACGACACCACTGATGATTACTACTACCCTGAGGGTGCCTACTACAACGTGACGGCCGCTGACGACTTGGAGTAGTTAGGAGGCTCCCAGGCAGGAGGCCTTGCATGTTCGACCGTTGTTGCTTTTGTGCTAGCCTTCTTAAGGCAGACTTGTTTAACTTATGTCTGTACTCAGATATTGTTGCTTCCGCTGACTCTTGTGTGTTCGAGGTATTCGAGCCCTCGAGCCCCTGGCTTGTAATATAAAGCTTGTATTATTTTAATTTGTGTCTAGAGTGTGTTGTGATATCTTCCCGTGAGTCCTTAATCTTGATCATACACGTTTGCGTGTATGATTAGTGTACGATTTAATCGGGGGCGTCACAATGACCCTTTCGACTGAGACGGTCAAACATGATAATTTTTATTATTTTTTATGTTCGTACAATCTTTCCCTAATAATAAAGCATGGGTTGAGTCTGTCGGATTCACCGTCGTCACGTTTTTGCGAAAAAGCCCCTGCTATTTTTTCTGTTCAACCCGCAGTCCCTATGAAAATCAACCTAGAACAGAAAAAAATACGTGGTCGTCTGTCTCGCTCACAAAGGAGCAGTTCGTCTCCAACACGAACACGAGTGGGGTACTAAAAGGTCGATCCGCCGCTGCTTTTCCCCCTCAGCTCTGTCTCTTTCGATCTCTCTCACCTGCCATTGCTTTCCACCGTCGACCGATTCCGGACAGCGCCGCGCTTGACTACCTTACCAGCGCGCCGCCACCCCTTCCAGGCTCCAGCGTGCCGCTGGCCACACCAGCCTTTGCCGCAGCCGGCCCACGCCCCTCCGTCGCGCGCCGCCATTGCCGGCCACCTGCCTGTTCCCCCGTTCCTCCGGCGGTGCGAAGCACGGTGGCGGCGAGAGGAAAACTGGCGGATCTGGGCGCGGCCTCGAGAGATCTCGCGGCTAGTGCGACAGCTTGCTACGATGGCAGCGACTTGTGAGCAACCATACAACGTTGGATCTCCTTGATCTTCCTCTTGATCGAATCTGCATGCAAACACCTTGACTTGTTGGATGTCTCATGATAGGTACCTCAACAACCGTCACGACGGAGCTGCCACTGCAGCTCGAGAGAGGAGGGCGTTGCCGGAGACAAGGGCCGCCTGCACGAGTCAGGCCTGCTATCGGCGGCAGCGCCCACGTCCACACCCTGGCCAGCAGCAACACGGGCACCAAGGTTGGGTTGTGTCCCCATGGTGCGCGTCGATGTCCGTCGGAAGCCGGTGAGGAGTTGGTTGATGGCGAGAACGATGTCGTTGACATAGCTGAAGCTGTTGGCGTGGCCAAGGCATGCATGGTGCATGCCACCAGACCAATTTAGTCGCCGCCACCGAGCGCGCATGCTACGTCCAGCGACCCGCCGGTGTAGGTCAGGCATTACCCTAGGAGGATGTCGATGACAGGGTTGTCATTCGAGCAGACGCCGTCCTGGCGGCGCATGGTGCCGATGCCATGCTCCTCGGCAGTTCATTGGAGATCGTTGTCGCTGATATACCTGCCGGGGTGAGGTTGCAGAGGAGGTCGGCGTATTTCTGGTCGTGAAACACAAGCGGCTCCTCCGGCCTGGTGAGGAGGCGACTCATGTCTTTGAGGAGACCGTCGGAGGCGACGAGGCCATGGGTCATCGTGATGCGGTTGAGCACCATGACTTGTCCCTCGCCGTAGTCGATGTTGGAGATGCATGGGTCGTAGTAGTACGTGGCTGCGCTTATCTCCTTGTGTGTCCTCGTAAGTTCGCAGTTAAGCCTTGAAGCTCTCTCCTCTAGGTCTCACATGTCTAGATGGGCTAGTTGGGAGTGAGTTTGATCTACTCAATTTAGTTGTCTTGATTGATTGATGCGTTATCACACCAAGGTGAACTCAAAGTGAACTAGCTAACAAATCTTTCTCACGGTTGTGGATACAGCGGAGGAGGTGTGGCACCTGGCGCCATCAGTTTGAAGCGGACCAGAGACGTTCCTGTTAGAAGGGAGAGAGGGATTGGTGTAATAGTTCATTGTATTGCTTGAGCCTTGTGGGCATATATATAGGAGTACAATCATCTACTTGGAGTACAAGACAAGGCAGAACAAATCCTAGTCTATCTCGCCTTTCCTAATAAACATTATACTCAACATCCCCCCGCAGTCACAACGGTAGCGACGCAGACGGTGAGACTGGAGAAGAATCCGAAGGCAAGCCGACGGACACCCCCCACAGTCGTAACGGTTGACGCATCGCGGAGTCGTGACTGGAGTGGCAACTGACGAGGTTGCTCAAGCAAGGCGGTAGCCCTTTGTGCCATTTGTCGATGTAGCGGAGAGCGTGGGTGGTGGAGCCGTGGTCGAGGTAGCCGTGCGAAGAATGTCGTGGTCGATGTCGAGTCGGGGTGGCCGGTGTCGAGGAAGTCGCCGAGGAGCCGCGGGCGCAAGAGGGCGCCGAGTTAGCATGGGCGTAGTGGTGTCGAAGTAGGGGTGCGCCAAGAAGAAAATGTTGTTGACGACGCGTCACGGCGGGTTTGCCAAGCCCGGGGACACATCATGGACGAAGGCACACACCGGTGTTGCCAGCACCGGGCATGCGTAGACGAACGAAGACGAAGTTGACGAAGCGCCGACCAGGCTTGCCAGGCCCGGGGACACGTCGTGGATGAAGGCACGCATCGGTGTTGCCAGCACCGGGCATGCATAGACGAGGGACCTGCACGAGCTGTACGCCATGTCGGAGAAGTCTGAGGGGCCAGCAGAGAAGAACTCGACGATGCTTGCGGCGTCCATCGAGGCGGTGCCGATGTCACCAACGGTGGTCGGAATAGACGAAGTGGTCGGGGTAGATGACGGCGACGCTGGCGACGGGCTGGTGCTGGATGAAGACGAACGGGGTGGCGGGCGGCGGCGGTAGCTACAGAGGTAGCCGCGGCGGCGGCCAAAGAAGAGCGGCGGCGGCGGCTAGGTTAGAAGTGCGGCGGGAGTGCTCGAAGTAGGCGAAGAACCCTGATAGCGTGACGAAGACCGGCGCGGACGATGGCGTTCCCGCGCCAAGGAAGACGGCGCGACGCATACCACGGGGGGTCGATGCGCGGTGACGGCGGAGCTGACCGCGGGCCGCGGCGCTACGGCCCGAAGGGGCGACACAGCGACGGCAGGCGGGTCGGGGCGACGGCGGGAAGACCTCGGGGCGGCGGCGGGGACCGCGACGCTGCGTCCCGAAGGGGCGACACAACGGCGGTGCGCGAGTCGGTGCAGCCGCGGGGACGGCCTCGGGGCGGCGGCGGGGACCGCGTATCGCGGCACTACGGCCCGAAGGGGCGACACAGCGGCGACGCACGAGTCGATGCAGCCGCGAGGAGAACGACGGGGCGGCGGCGCTGCAGCCCGACGAGGCGACGCAGCGGCAGCCCGATGCTTGATCGATGGAGAGGCGCGCTGAACTCGGGGACGGTCTTCACGGGACATGCAGAGGCGTGCATAGCCGACTGGCCAGGTCGGTCGCGCGGCGTAGATGAGGCGGATCGCGGCGGCGAGCGGGTGATCAAGCCGATCACGCGCGAGGTCGGGGACGCCGCTCGGTGGAGGCGTGTTGGCGGCAGAGTCCGAGATGAAGCCGGCGACGACGGACGCCGTAGGACATCGCGGACGAGCTTGTCAGCACCGGCACCTGGGCTACCAAAGCAGTGTCGGCGCTCGGGCAGCGAGGCCCGAGCGACCAATGGAGCAGCGGCGTCCGAGTTGAGGCAGCCGACGAGCCTGACGTAGCCGTCCGGACGCAGCCGAGAACGAGGCCGGGGAGGTAGACCGCTGGGCCGTTGTGCAGACGCGGCAGAGGCGGGTGATGTGGATCGATGGACGGACCGGCGCGCGAGCGACGGCTATGATTGGCCGTCGCATGGCGCGAAGCCGCCGGGTCGGGGCGATGCAGGTGTCCCGGTCGGAGCAGGGCGGTGACGGCCGGCGCAGGGCAACACGCGGACCGACGCGCGGACGGCGGCTGGCCTGGACGGGCCGCCTCGGCGCGCGTGGCCGCCGGGTCGGAGAAGAGGCCGGCTGGTCGCGCCGGGGTTGGAGTAGAGGCGCACAGGGGTCAATGACGGCGGCGGGCGACGGAAACCAATCAAGATTAGATCGGAAAACCAAAAAGAAAAACGCCGATCAAAACGAGCGGCGAGAGAGCGAAAAAACCCGGAGCAAGGGCTCGGGAAAAAGATTCTCTAGGGCAGCCAGCCAACACGGCCGGTGGGCGAACCCTAGGTACGGGCGGCGCGGCCCCGGCGGCGGTCATGGAGACCGACCGCCCCGGGGCGGCGCGTGGATGCGGAAGCGGCGGCGGCTAGGGTTTAGGATCGATTTGCGATAGATACCATGTTAGAAGGGAAAGATGAATTGGTGTAATAGTTTATTGTATTGATTGAGTCTCGTAGGCATATATATAAAAGTACAATCATCTACTTGAAGTACAAGACAAGCCAGAACAAATTCTATATATAAAAGTACAATCATCTACTTGACGTACAAGACAAGCCAGAACAAATTTTAATCTATCTCGTCTTTCTTAATAAATATTATACTCAACAGTTCCCGTTGTCAGGCAGGTTGCTGGGTGAAGGAACTCGCAGGCACGTTTCGAGTTCAGCTGTCGCCGAAGCAGCACTACTACCTACAGGTCCAAGGTTTGCTGAAGTACTACTTACATTGATTAGGTTTTTGAAGAGCCATCGCTTCTTGACCCCTACACCTACTCACCAATAGCAACAATCTCTGTGTCACTACTCACCAACGTGCTGAACGCTAAGAGTTTGATTATTAATCTATGTGTGCTTTTGTTATAGGCAGTGCTTCTCTTGAATTTACTGATTTTTATGGTGCGTGACTCCTTGGCAGGCAACTCGATCCTATTCCATGGCATGAGTTCATGAATATGTATATGACAGTTTGCAAGCAGTAAGATGTCTGCTGCTTTCCTGCAGTATACACGGACAATGTGAAGTAATATATTTTCCTTTCAACTTTTTGTATGGGAAATCAGTATCGTAATGTCATTATTTTTGGTGTCCTGGACATCATATAGTGTGCATGCATTTAGTGTTACAGACAATCATATGAACCAGCTAAATATAGTAATCTTAATTATATTCATGAATTTCACCTGCAAAAAAAATTACATTCATGAATTTGCACTAAATATTGTTGCTATCTTTTTTTTGTGAAATAATATTGTTGCTATCTTGCAATTCTATTTGCATTGCTTGTGGATCCTAGGCTTATATGGGTTTATGTGAGCTTTCTGCTTATTCTAATATTAAAAGTTATCAAGAAACCTTTCAAATCAAAAAATGAACCAAGATAAGTGTCGTTAAGAATCAAATTAACCAGCTAACAATGTTCATTTTGTGAAGTTTTCTCAATGTAATATTATAAAAGTATCCTTGAGATTACTACTTACGAGCATGTTTGTTGGTCTTTGTGAAAACATGCTGGGCACTTTTTTTTTCTAATAATGAAAGGATCCAATATAACTTATTTTTTGTATTGATCACTGTGAATTAATTGTATAATGTGTTGTAATTAGCATTGGACGTGTCACTGAGGAGTCGGACTCGAAGTCCCTGGTGTGTCCAACATGAACTCTCGCTTTTCTATGTTATATTACCCAAAGGATTAAGGATCTTTGTGCAATACTTTTCTCTCGGAATTTTGTGAGCGGTATTGGCTAAACTTTATTGAGTTCCTAATTTCTTTTAAGGAGAAGTTCCTAACTTTATTTTCTTTCATGGGGGAAAGTATGTTGATGTAGGTAAAGAAATATTCTATGAGATTAGCATGTCTTATTTAGAAAATTTTGGATCTTGAAAAAAATTGACTAAAAATTGCATGAAAAATGAATGTATTTATGCATATATTACCATAAATAAACTTGAATATAAACTATTTTTCCCGTTGCAACGCACGGGCATTTGTGCTAACCATGCTTAAAGATGAATAGATCTGAAGTTTTCTCACAAAACAAAGAGCATGATAATTTTTATTATTTTTGGTGTCGTTACTATTATGATTAAAGGTGAATAGATTGAAAGTTTTCTCGTAAAATAAAAAGCATGATACAAAGTTGAGTCACTTATTAATTTTAGGACGGAGGAGTATCTAATATTTCATTTCGGTTGAATGGGGTTGATGCGTTTACTGAACGCTACAGCCGTGCTTCCCTACCTGGTACTTTTACTGTTTTACCTTTTTGTTTGACATGCCCTACTGATAGATCAGAACAACCACATAGGAATTATGAGGACCAACATGGGAATCTAGAGCAAGCACAAGAAAGAAAGAAACCAGGCTTCTATCTTCCATTCAGATTCAGTACTACACATTTGCATCCGTTATACTCCCTTCGTTCCCAAATACAAGTCTTTTTTAGAGATTTAATATGATCTACATACAGATGTATATAGACATATTTTAAAGCATAGACTCACTTATTTTGCTCCGTATGTAGTCCATATTGGAATCTCTAAAAAGACTTGTATTTATGAACGCTCCCAGGGAGTATCAGTGCGATCGGTGGACATATAAAGAGCTTCACTAGTTACATATTTTTCTCTCCTATACAATTTTATATTTTTATAATCACACTGTCACTGAACTTGGGTACACTAATTCATGCTCAGCTGTAGTTACCAGATACTCGTCTGCTCACTCCATCGCTTGAAATGCCAAAACTAGATACATGCAATCTACTCCCTTCGTTCCTAAATATTTGTCTTTTTAGGGATTTCAAATGAACTATCACATACGGATGTATATAGACATATTTTAGAGTATAGATTCACTCATCTTGCTCCGTATGTAGTCACTTGTTGAAATCTCTAGAAAGACAAATATTTAGGAACGGAGGGAGTACAAGCATGGTGATCCCTTCTGATTGAAAAATGGCACAATCATCTAGAATCTCCTTTGCTCACTCCATCAGAGAATTCCTTCTTTAGTTGGCTTCACAGTTCAGTAATCCTGCCCTGCGTTGGTTAGCTGGAACAGGAATTGTCCAGATTGTGAGGGGCGGATCCTTCAGGCCACACTATCATTAGCATAGCAAATGACTGGGGAACAAAGACCAAACAATGGACTGTGGACAGTAAAAAAATATCTGATGAGGAGTAAGGCACTATATAAATCAAACCATCCAACATAAAGTGAGAAAAGTGAAAGAGCACAGATCAGTTACCACTAGCGTATCTTCAATGCTTCCCTAAGACCAAAGCTCATCTGCCCTTGTCCCTTTTTCCCTAGTGGATTATTCCCCTTCTGCATCATTGTTACAAATTCATTGTAGTCGATCCGGCCATCCTGGAGACAGAAAAGGGGATAAACTTCTTTATCTCTAGTATCTAATACATACATTTTATAATGAGAAAAAATCTACTTACATTGTCTTGATCAATGTCTCGGATAATATCGTCAAGATGTGCATCTCCTATACCAAACTCTTCACATGCTTTTTGCAGTTCATCTTGAGTAATGTAACCACTGCCATCTTTATCGAAGTATGAGAATGCTGCAAACAAATTATCTTCTCTCTCGACCTTGTTCAGATGCAATGTTGCCGCAAGGAATTCCCCATAATCAATTGACCCACTGTTATCAATATCCGCCTGAAAATTGCACAACACATATCTTCGTTCAAGCAAGGCCTAATGAACATGTCTCATATCTAATACAAGTAGTACATGTACAGCTAATACTCCTCAAGTGCAGTCTTTTGCCAGAACATGAAAGGGATACTCTCACATGGCAATGAAAATTTCAGAACCACAGAAGTTTAGAAGAAATACAATAGCTTATGATCTTTTTACGAGTAAACAGTACTCCCTCCGTAAATAAATATAAGAGTGTTTAGAAGTAGTGATCTAAACACTCTTATATTTATTTACGGAGGGAGTACCAATGTCAAGAATGCTATGCCCAACTGTCAAGCTATAGATGTCTCAAGAACCCTAATTTAAGAAAGCTTTCTTGAGCTTGTAGGGCTTGATAACAAGCAATATATTATCTTAGAAAGCATACAACTGAAAATACAAGTGCCATGCTGCGATAAATACGTTAGAACAGTTACCGCTTCCATTAGAGTTGCGATTTCTGACTCTTTTAAGTTGGCACCAACTCTCTGCAAGCCAGTTTTTAGTTCCTCCAATGTGATTTGGCCACTATTGTCAGTATCAAGCATTTTGAACATCTCTCTCAATCCTGCAATTTCATCTTCAGACAGATTCTCAGCAATTACCTATACGCATAACCAAGTTTAACAATAGCATCAATACTGAACATGCTTAATCAATATGCTTGGTAAAAAACCAAAGGAAAATTTACTGCAATACTCACTCTAAGGGCCATCTTCTTTAGTTTATTCATTGCTGAAAATTGTTTCAATCTAGTTAAGACAGCAGAATCAAGTGGCTTGTCAGGAGCAACTCCATCAACACAAACCCAAGGATGACCTGCCAATGTAAAGATGGCTCACTACAATAAATACTGATGCGAATACGACACTGGATGGCAAAATAGTAGTTTCAACGTGAAGTGGTGTTTATGCTTCGATGTACTCACATAGAGCTTCATGTGCAGTCAATCTCTTTCCGGGATCACGGTTCAGCATTTTCCTAACCAAATCCTTTGCACTCTTTGAGATACTGGGCCAGGGCTCGGATGAAAAATCAAGATCACCTTGCAAAACTTGTTCAAATATCCCTTGCTCAGATTCTGAAAGAGACCAGCATCCACAATAAAATAAAGAAGCGGATAACTGTCAATATTGTGTAAAAGGATGAGGTATAATAATGTGGCTAGAAGACTAGATGCATGTTTACCATCCCAGAATGGAGGGACCCCGCTCAACAAGATATAAATTATTACTCCGGCACTCCAAACATCTACTTCGCAGCCATACTGTTTCAGCAGAACCTCAGGGGCGACATAGTAAGGACTTCCAACGACATCTGAATAAATTCCACCTGTAAAAGCAATCATTTTAATGCATATTGCACAGGAAGACTTGTAGGAATAGTGATTACTTCCATAGCAGTTTCCATGTCTGAATATGTATATGTTGTAAGGTATAACATTCTAAAATCTTCAACTATCAATGTGCATGACCATGCATGTCCTTTTATTTCGAAAAAACTGTGGTCTGCAATACCCATTCCACAGCCAAAAGCCGGAACAGAAAGGCGGAAGCCATACATTTCGGTTGCACTTCCAAAATAGGCTCACCAGTCACCACAATCATATGACATCATGCTCAAGAATTCAGAACTTTGCGTGGAGTTTGGTCATCTGAAGGTTCATCACTTGCCATAACCATATACTCCACACCTGGATCGTGTATACAATCTCAAAAGCCATATATTTCCGAGATGTAAGTCTTCCAGATATCATGATATTCTTTATGATTTCACATGGCTGCCATAGCAGGTGAGCAAATAAAAGAAATTCAATTGGTGATGATATGCACTGATGACCCTTTGGGATAAAATGATAATATTCTTAGTCAATGTAGCATTACGAAGTATATGCAATCAAACGAGTACTGTGCATTTGACATCATCTGAAGGTTTTTGTTCAATTAATTAAACCAGTATCTAGACTCGATAGTCAATATTCATAACTATTTGCATAGGAGCTTGGTCGCGGGTTTTGTGATTGTGCAGAAACTCAGGCCCTGTTTGTCAGCTTTAGGCAGCAGATTCTCGTAAGAAAAATCAAAAGCCGAAATAAACAGCTATTTGGAATCAGCTTTGCCAGTGAAGCTGAATCTGGATTCGGGCCATTTACAGCGCAATTGCCTGAAGCACATCCAGGTGTACTTCAGTGGCAAAGCTGATCCGCAGAATTAGCTTTGCCAGTGAAGCGAATCTACAGGTGATTCGAAGCCAACTGAAGCTGAAACAAACAGGGCCTCAATCTTATCATCACATAAAACTCCATGTCTACCTTCCTGTGCAAGTACACAGCCTTGAGCAGCAATTTCACATTCACACATGGACAAAGAAGGGCCAAATTATTACTCTTATCTAAAGTGCAGCGACATAAATTAAGTTCTCACAAGTTACAAGCTTGTGTCTCCAAGTTACTGTTATACTTGAAGACGCTTAAGTATTACTACTGTCACACAATGTATTTATCCCTGAAACTGGAATTATGAGTCCATTACTAGACATGAAAACTCGATCAAGAACACTTCAAATAATCCTAGCAGTCTAGCACAATAGTATTCAACAGCTCGTATTAAATAAAGATTCTCAACTAAAAGCTGCAAGTGCACCAATACAACACATCCACCTGGCTAAGTTAGCAGAATAGCAGCTCAAGCTAGCACTGTCCATGATATATATAAAAAAATGCACCAGCAAAATGTCATGCACGTTCTACACTACAGCCAGCACCAAGGATAGAGGCCATACCTGGTTTGAAAAAGATAGAGAGCCCGAAATCAATGGTCTTGAGTGGCGAGTCCTCCTTTTGGTTGACAAACAAGAAATTCTCTGGCTTGAGGTCTCTGTGCATGACCCCAAGAGAATGGCAAGCCTCCACAATCCCAATGATCACCCTAGCCAGCTGCGCGGCGGCCTTCTCAGAGTAGTGCCCCCGCTGTATGATCCTGTCGAACAGCTCCCCTCCCGCACAGAGCTCCATGACGAGGTGCACGGCAACAGCATCCTCGTAAGCCCCGACTATGGAGATCACGTTCGGGTGGCCGGCGAGGTGGTGCATAATCTGGATCTCGCGGCGCACATCCTCGACGTCCTCCTCGGTGACGAGCTTCCGCTTTGCGATGGACTTGCAGGCGAACTCCTTTCCCGTGGCCTTTTCGACGCACTTGTAGGTGGTGCCAAACTGGCCCTGTCCCAGCTTCTTGCCTAGGGTGTAGAGGTCCTTGATGCGCTCCGAGTCGCGCTTGAGGACGGATTCGGCGATGAGGCCGGCGCTCTGGACGCGCTTTACCTTGGGCTTGTTAGGGTCGGAGGAGGGAGAGGAGAGGTCGGATTCGTCGACATCGGGGCCCGCGGACGAGGTGGAGGAGCACATGGAGGGGCAGGAGTCGGGCGGTGGGACCGCCGGCTCGGCGCGGGCGGCGCCGGGGCGCCACAGTACGGCGACGGAGACGGTGCTGAAGAATCCGTGGCGGTCCGCCGTGGCGCTGGGGCCGGCGCTGGGGCCGGCGCAGGTGTTCCCCATCGCGCCGGCGATGGGGGCGGCAGAGGCCTAGGCAAACGGCGGCAGCAACGGCGGCATGCGGCGGCGTCGAGACTCGGGGATTGGATCGGAGGAGGATTGGTGGAGGAAAGGAGATGGCCGGAGATGGCCGAGGCGGGTAGGGGCTCGTGCGGCTGACATGTGGCCCACGTGAAACTGCGCGCCCGGCTTTGGCAGTGGGCACAGGGGGCGTGTCGAGGAAGCGAGGGCTGCGCGGGATTGGCGATGCGCGCCCGATCGGACGGCGGGGATGGTCGGATAATTTGCGTGTTTTGCTGCTGCCACGTAGGATGCAGGAAGCGACGTGGATCCTTCCTCTCTGTCTATTCCTCTCTTACTGTGTCGCGCGTACAACGGTGATGGATCCTCGCAACGGTGGTGCGCCGTGGTTATTAGATGATTGGTCGGACAACGGACAGAGTGGCATTCCAGAGCAAGACGGAGACATCAGTGGTTCGGGAGCTCGGTTGCCAGATCGCCATGGCAGTTTGGAGTCCGAGACAGGAGGGGGGCGGCTATGCCGCCGACGGCGTCGGCGGCCGCCGCTTTCATGGCGCTGCGATTGGCCAGTGCGGTTCCCCT